>NC_048302.1:139820342-139820719 GCF_013100865.1 Trachemys scripta elegans
ACCCCGGGGAGCCCCGACCCTCTCCCCTCGCCCAGTGCACAAACCGGAGCCTGCACAGCCAGCGCTCCTGCCCCACAGAGCCCCCCGCAGGGCACCCCGGGGAGCCCCGACCCTCTCCCCTCGCCCAGTGCACAAACCGGAGCCTACACAGCCAGCGCTCCTGCCCCACAGCGCCCCCCGCAGGGCACCCCGGGGAGCCCCGACCCTCTCCCCTCGCCCAGTGCACAAACCGGAGCCTGCACAGCCAGCGCCCCTGCCCCACAGCGCCCCCCGCAGGGCACCCCGGGGAGCCCCGACCCTCTCCCCTCGCCCAGTGCACAAACCGGAGCCTGCACAGCCAGCGCCCCTGCCCCACAGCGCCCCCCGCAGGGCACCCC
>NC_048302.1:139821881-139822649 GCF_013100865.1 Trachemys scripta elegans
GCCCCCACAGCGCCCCGTACTGGGAGAGGCCAGGCTGGAGGAGCCGGGAGCTCCCCCCACAGCCAGTTCCCGCCCCGCCCCCACAGCGCCCCGTACTGGGAGAGGCCAGGCTGGAGGAGCCGGGAGCTCCCCCCACAGCCAGTTCCCGCCCCGCCCCCACAGCGCCCCGTACTGGGAGAGGCCAGGCTGGAGGAGCCGGGAGCTCCCCCCACAGCCAGTTCCCGCCCCGCCCCCACAGCGCCCCGTACTGGGAGAGGCCAGGCTGGAGGAGCTGTCATTTCCACAAGCGAGCGATCCCCTTTTTGTTGCTGTATGGAATGGGACTGGCCTGCACGGGGCTCCAGGCCAGGGCAGAGGGGTGGGTGGATGCTGAGGGGAACAGGGGTGTGACTCCTTCTGTTCTCCTCCAGCCTCCTCAGCTGCTGCCAGAATCACCCCGAGCTGGCCAAGCCCAGTGAGAAGTTCGTGGCCCTGGTCACGGGCCTCCTGGAGCGGTTGCTGGACTATCGCGCTGTCATGAACGACGAGAACAAGACCTACAGCATGAGCTGCACCGTCAACCTGCTGGTGGGTCCCCGGCCGCGTGCCCCGCCGGGCAGCTGAGCAGCTCCCGCCCCCCAGCCCGGCGTCCCCCGCCCCCCAGCCCAGCATCCCCCACCCCCCAGCCTGGCGTCTCCCCCGGGCAGCTCCCGCCCCCCAGCCCGGCGTCCCCTGCCCCCCAGCCCAGCATCCCCCACCCCCCAGCCTGGCGTCTCCCCGGGCAGCTCC
>NC_048302.1:139822734-139828478 GCF_013100865.1 Trachemys scripta elegans
AGCCCGGCATCCCCTGCTGGCAGCTCTCATCCCCCAGCCGAGTGTCTCCCCGGGTAGTTTCCGGCCCCCAACCCGGCACCCCCCGCCCCACAGTCTGGCATCATCTGCTGGCAGCTCCCGCCCCCCAGCCCGACATCTCCCAGGGCAGCTCCTGCCCCCCAGACAGTGTGACAGGCCTGCCATGCCCCATGGTGCGTGAGGCTGTGTGGCCAGATGGGGCGTACGTTGACAAGGGAAGCTTTTCCCCTTGCTGCCCTCAGGCCTGAGGGGGGACCGGACATGGCCCATCTGGGGAAGGCAGAGACACGTCCTGTCCCTCAGGTACCAGCCCCCCTTCCTTGGAGCACATGTGGGGATGGACTTGCCCCTCCCTCGCTACCCCGGGCAGCCCCTGCGGTACCAAGCCCTGAGAACTGGCCCCTGACACGTCTGGTAGCAGGGACATTTACACGGGGCAGTGGCTTCAGCAGGAGAGGCCCAGGCACCCCATGGCCCCGTGGGCAGGGGTGACCCTGTTCAAATGCCTGCTCCACGTCTGGCAGAGGAGGAATTGAACCTGGGGCTCCCAAAGCCTGGGGGAGCACTGGAACCAACTGGCCAGGCCGAGGCACCACTCTGCAGCCAGGGATCAGTGCTGTGAGTGCCAGGTTGGGGGAGGTAGGCACCTACAGCCCTTGGAAGGGCAGGACAGAGACCCCACCCCTCTGGTCAGCATCTCCCATTGGCTAGTTCTGGCAGGTCCCCACCTATCGCTGGCTTCCGTGGGACCCACTCTCAGGGGCCTGGCTCTGCCCATCCATTGTGTGGGGAGCTGGGCGCCCTCTTCTGGGCTGCGGATCCCATGGGGTGGCAGGCACCTACACACAGGCACCGATATCCCTCTGTGGATCCAGCCCAGAGCTCTTTAGTGCCTCCTCCACCAGTCACCTTCCTCCATCTGCTCTTCCTTCCCCAGAACTTCTACAAGGAAATCGACCGCCGGGCCATGTACATCAGGTGAGAGCCGTGTGCCCCGGGGGTGTGTGTGTGTGTGTGAGAGCCATGCCCGAGGGTTTGTGAGAGCCGTGTGCCCCGGGGGTCCGTCCCTATATGCCCAGGCAGGGCCCATCCCACCTCCAGCACAGCATCCTGTGGCCTCCACCCCAATGGGCTTTGCTCACAAGCAGAATAAGATGGTGGTTCTCAGTAGCTGCCCTGCAGCCCCCTGGGTGCATCATGCCCTGGAACAGAGGTTCAGCAGCTAGAAAGGATAGAGATTGTGAACTGACAAAAATGCCAGGTTCACCAGGATTCAAACGCTGTACGACGTGCAGAGAAGTGATGCCGGCATCCAATGGACACACTCAATGTGTCCGTTGCTTGCGGGAGATGCACATACCCCAGAAATGTGCCCATTGTCATAAGTCAAAGCCCAGGCTCATAGAGATAGAGACCTGAGGCTAAAACTCACACGGCCCGCCTCTGATCTGGGGCAGGAAACTCCCTCCCAGCAGAGATCATCAAACATTTTAACGGCAGGATCTCCTGAGACTGATTCCTCAAAAAAAACAAGTGTCCTCATCGCCTCACAGAGAGCAGACCAGAAGGAAATGGTCTCCCACTAGACTGCTTTCCTTGGTGCCGACCTCACAGCTGCTCAGCACTTAAAACTCTCCGGGAACCTCCAGCACCACTTGCGCAGTGGCCTCTGCCGAAACAAAGTGCTCCGGTGCAGAGTCGAGGGGCTCTAAGCCTACGTCCTCCATCAAGGAACCATCGATGACACTGAAGGAGACAGCACCGACAGTCACTCTGCTGACTATGCCTCCTCCCACTGTTACTATTACAATGGCACCGACAAAGACCACAACAGCATCGGCACCGACTGCTACACAATCAGCACCGACCTCATCGGCACCAAAGCTCCTGACACCACACCGTTTTCTGCCCCAGAAAGATCTATTTGTCTCCTCGATACCAGAGTCCCCACTTCTGGACATCGAAGGCTCCCCGGCGCGTGCAGTACCGGAGCAACCGTTATCTCGGATAGCCCCTCCAATCTCAAGTGAAGAGGACGACGAGGGAAAAGGGATGTTCTCACCTCACCATTCCTCCCTGAACAGAACATCTGTGACAGCTGGACCACTACGATCAAGGTGCACATAGGGGCACGAAATACCACCATGGTATGGGCATCCGTGGATGGGACCGCCCATGCCTTTCCCCACAAACTGGCCGTATTGAGACCAATGGGGGTCTTACAGAAGACACTACAGCAGACTCAGGGGTGAAAGTGAGCTGGTACGGGCTGATATGGCGTACCGGTAAGAACCCGCACCAGCCCGTACCCAGCCCACATTAAAGCGCTGCCGCGGCAAAGGACCCTGCATCGCTTTAACATCCTTGCCCCTCAGCCGCCGACAGCCGGAGCGGGGGCAAAGGGAGCACCTGCCCCGGGGCTGGCGATTTAAAAGGGCCTGGGGCTCCAGACGCCACTGTCACGGTAGCAGCAGCGGCGTCCGGAGCCCCGGGCCCCTTAAATCGCCACTGGAGCCCCGGGCAGCGTGGGCCAGATGGCCTGGGAGGGCTGGCTGGGGGATGCTGACCCCCAGCCCTGCCCCTTCCGCCCGAGGCTCTGCCCCTTCTGGGGGCCAGAACCGGCCCCAGCCCCATACCAGTAAGTGACTGGAGTTACTTTCACCCCTGAGCAGACCCCCCAGCCCACGCAGGGAAGGCATTAGATCTCCACCTTCACCGTCGGAGACTTTTAACAACTGATCCGAGAGAGGAACCCATGGAAGAAGAGGAAGAGTGTCGTGCACTTGACACTTCGCCAAACATGAATAACTCTCCAGATGAGGCAATAATGCCCCCATCCCCAACCACTATGACTTCAACCACTTTCAGGACTTGTTCAAAAGGGTGGCTGATTATCTATAAATTCTTCTTGAAGAAGTACCAGAAGCCCAACATGTATTACTGGACATTTTGCAGACATCTTCATCATCCAAGATAGCACTGCCAATTCATGGGGCGCTAATGGAACCTCCTAAACGTATGGCAAGCTCCAGCCACTGTATCACCTGCCTGCAAGAGGGCTGACAAAAAGTACTATGGCCCCTCAAAGGGAACAGAATTTTTATTCACCCATCCAGCACCCAACTCACTGGTTGTGGAGGCGGCCAGCCAGAGAGGGAAACAACACCACCATAGGTCAGCACCCACTGATAAGGACAGTAAGAGGTTGGACTTATGCGGCCGCAAAGTATATTCTTCCTCCACCCTCCAATTTAGAGTGGCAAACTATGCGGCACTACTAGCCAAATATAATCACAGAAACTATGCAAAATGTTTGGACTTTATTAATGATATAAAGGAAAAAAGAGACCAATTTAAATCACTGGTGTCGGAAGGGCAAATGATAGCGAGGACAGCCCTGCAGGCATCCCTAGATGTAGCAGACACAGCTGCTATATCTACTGCTACTGCTGTGGTCATGCAATAGGCGTTGTGGTTGAACTCTTCAGAGTTTCCCCGAGAAATACAATCTACAGATGAAGGCCTCTGTCACAGACTCACAGATCGTGCCCACTCTTGGCCCCATGCGGTCCGTGGGGGGTGCCCCTGTTAGTGAGACAGCCCTTCTCGGGGGTCCACTCTCTCTCGGGGTCAGGCCCCTCCACCTCCTGGATCCGCACCTCTCGGAGCCCTAGCACACCTGTTTCTCGCCGTGGGCCCCCTCGGAGAGTCCACGCACTCTGGACCCCCCGGGCCTCCACCCCCAAAGGGGTTGATGCCACCCTGTTCTCTAGACCGGAGTGACTCTCAGCCAGCATGAAACAGGAGGGTTTATTGAAAATTCTTTTTGGGCTAATTACCCTGGAGCTTCCCCCCGGCCCCTCTGCACAGCCTGGCCCTGCCCCGCTGGGGAGATGGAGGCAGGGTGGCTGTAACGGGTTGGATCACAGAAACCCCCTTGGGAGCTGCCCCCTGATGTGCCAAGACTACCTCTGCCCCTGCTTTCCCTGCCAGCTCGGGGCTCCAGCACCCTGTCTTGCTGAGCCAGACACGCCCGTCTGCTCCAGCACAGACCCAGGGTCTGAACCATGTGCCCCAAAGCTGCAGGTTTACCTGAAAGCAGCTAACAGAAGTGTGCTTGTCTCTAACACTCAGATGCCCAACTCCCAATGGGGTCTAAACCCAAATAAATCTGTTTTACCCTGTATAAAGCTTATACAGGGTAAACTCATAAAATGCTCGCCCTCTGTAACACTGATAGAGAGATATGCACAGCTGTTGGCTCCCCCAGGTATTAATACATACTCTGAGTTAATTAATAAGTAAAAAGTGATTTTATTAAATACAGACAGTAGGATTTAAGTGGTTCCAAGTAGTAACAGACAGAACAAAGTGAATTATCAAGTAAAATAAAATAAAACATACCAGTCTATGTCTAATCCAACTGAATACAGATAAAATCCTCACCAGTTCCAGAATGCTCCCTTTTACAGACTAATTTCCTTCTAGTCTGGGTCTAGCAATCACTCACACCCCCTCTAGTTACTGTCCTTTGTTCCAGTGTCTTTCAGGTATCTTTGGGGGTGGAGAGGCTCCTTCTTTAGCCAGCTGAAGACAAAATGGAGGGGTCTCCCAGGGGTTTAAATGGACTGTCTCTTGTGGGTGGAGATCCCCACCCCTCTCCTATGCAAAGTCCAGCTCCAAGATGGAGTTCTGGAGTCACCTGGGCGAGTCACATGTCCATGCATGACTCTCAGTTTTTACAGGCAGAAGCCATTGCCCACATGGTATCTTGAATGTCTCCAGGAAGACTTCTTATGTGGACTGGAGCATTCCAAGATACATTGTTCCTTAAGTGCTTCCTGACTGGGCACTTAACTTTGCGAATTCCTTTCTCCAGGAACTGACCAAATGCTCTACTAAGGTTATTCAGAAATCAAGCCAGTACACGGCCAATAGTCATAAATTCGAGTACAAAAACGATACATGCATACAAATAGGAGGAATAGATTCAGTAGATCACAACCTTTACAGAGATATGTTACATGGCATATGTAGCATAAAACACATTCTAGTTATGTTATATATATATATATATATATATATTCATATGCATATTTCCATAAAGCCTTATGGGTGGCACTGTCACAGTGACTCTGGCTTTTCCTGGAGCCCGTGTGACACCAGGGGCTGTGGGGTCAGCTCTGGGCGGTGCGCAGACCAGTGCACCAGCACCCCCTGGCCCGGGGGAAGCCTGGGAGATGCTGCAGGGGCGCAGAGCCCTGTGCATAGCCGCCAGAGCGAGGTGGGGCTGCTGCCATCTTTCCCACCCTGGGTATGGCCTGGTACCAGCCCCGCTGCAGGGTGAGCAGGCCAGGGGTGTGGGCCCGGGTTAGCTTAGCCTCCCCTGCGGCCCAGCACGGGCACCACCCTGCAGTGGAACCACGGAGTGCTAACCCCGGGCTGCGCTCGCTCCCAGGTACCTGTACAAGCTCAAGGAGCTGCACGTCAGCTACGAAAACTACACGGAGGCGGCCTACACCCTGCTGCTGCACGCGCGGCTCCTCAAGGTACGCGGGGGGGGGGACCTGCTGCTGCACGCGCGGCTCCTCAAGGTAATGGGGAGGGGGACCTGCTGCTGCACGCGCGGCTCCTCAAGGTACTGGGGGGGGGGCCTGCTGCTGCACGCGCGGCTCCCCCCGCGACGGGGGGGGGGGGGGCGGCTGCTGCACGCGCGGCCCCTCCCG
>NC_048302.1:139829173-139830272 GCF_013100865.1 Trachemys scripta elegans
ACCCCGCCCCCTGTCCCCCTTTCCCCACGCCCGTATCCCCTTCCCCACAGGCTGTACCCCGCTCCCCGTGGCCCGTACCCCTTTCCCCATGGCCGTATCCCCTTCCCCACAGGCTGTACCCTGCTCCCCATGGCCCGTACCCCTTTCCCCACGGCCGTATCCCCTTCTCCACAGGCTGTACCCCGCTCCCCGTGGCCCGTGCTCCCTCTCCAGCACTTGTCCTAGGAGCTCTGATAGTTTCGCCAGTTCCCCTCGTCCCCTGGGGGTCTGGGCACTGCCCCCCTGGGCCAGGCCTCCCAGAACATGGGCAGCCCCTCAGGCGAGCTGGGTCACAGCTCAGCCCTGGTGCGGGAGCGCCTCCTGCAGGACGCTGGTGAGACTGCAGCAGCTGCCAGCCCATGGCTCTAGTGGGCGCAGTCCAGCCGCAGCCCTGCCTGGGGACAAGCCGCACCTCGAGGTCATTCCAGGCCTGTCTAGGCCCAGCTGCTCCCACTGCGGCCAGGCGGCTGCCACCTGCAGCCAGGCCCCATCCCTGTGGCAGGGAGGCCCGACCCGTCATGCCACACTCTGCCCCACAGCCTGGAGCTGGCCTCTCCAGAGGGGCTCATCAAACCTCTCCCAGGGCTGGTCCTGCCTCCCACGGCACTGCCCTGGCAGAGCGGGGGCAGAACCTGCCCGGGCATTGACCCTGCTCCCCCCCCAGCAGCGGATCAGTGGGTGCCGGAGGCAATGCCCAGAGCAGAGCTCCTGACTCTACCTCCCGTCTCCCAGCAGATGTGGGAGGAGGCGATTCACATCTGCAAGGAGCTGGCCGAGCAGTACGAGAGTGAGGTCTTTGAGTACGAAATGCTGAGTGACATCCTGGTGAGTCCCCGAGGGCGGGGGGCGCTGTGCCTCGGAACTGAGTGTGCAAGGGGGGCTCCAGGCAGGGACACTGTCAGCTCGCGGGGAGCCCAGGGCTGGGCTGGGCTAGCCGGGGCTGCGGGTCGGAGTGAGGGACACCGGCAGAGCTGTGGGGGGAGCCCGGGGCTGGGCTAGCCGGGGCTGCGGGTCGGAGTGAGGGGCACCGGCAGAGCTATGGGGGGACAGGGCTGGGCAA
>NC_048302.1:139835600-139855013 GCF_013100865.1 Trachemys scripta elegans
GGGGAGCCCAGGGCTGGGGTAGCAGGGGCTGCGGGTCGGGAGTGAGGGGCACTGGCAGAGCTGTGGGGGGAGCCCAGGGCTGGGGTAGCAGGGGCTGCGGGTCGGGAGTGAGGGGCACCGGCAGAGCTGGGGCTGCAGGTCGGGAGTGAGGGGCACCGGCAGGACTGGGATAGGACGGAACAGTTCAGGGGAGTTGGCAAAGCCGGTCTCCAATCTGCCTCCTCCTGGGTAGTGGATTTGGGTGAAAAAGTCTAAGCGGGGTCGGGCCCCATTCTGTGTCTTGTAGCAGCGGGAGGCAAAGTTCTATGAGAACATCTTGAAGGTGCTGCGGCCTAGCCCAGACTACTTCGCCGTGGGCTACTACGGGCAGGGTTTCCCCACGTTCCTGCGGGTAAGAGACCCCCTGCCTCCCCTGGGCCCATCACAGCCAGCTTCCCAGCCAGGCCGGCGTCCCACCCTCTGCCAGCCGCCGGCGTCCCACCCTCTGCCAGCCCACAGCTGAGCACTGGCATGTGCTCCTGGGCCCCAGACGCCGGGTCGCTGTCGGCCCCTTTGACAGCCTTGAGCAAGGGCCCCCTGCTGATGGCCGAGCCCCAGACCCCACCATGCTCCTCTCCCCCTGCTGCCTCTGGAAAGACCCTGTGGCCTGGGGCCCTACAGCCTGGGGCCCCTGCCTCAACTTCCCTGAGAGAGATTCCAACAGCCCTGACAGCGTGCAGGGTCTGGGGGGAGGGGGAAGGGCTGGGATAGTGGGGGAGGGGCCAAGGGGCACCCGCAGAGCCGAGGGTGGGATAGTGGGGGAGGAGCCAGGCCGGGCCCCCCACACCCTGCCAGTGCCAGCTGGTCCCCCACCTTCACCCCTGCTGGGTCAGAATGGGTCCCCCACTTCCCACCAGCGCCAGGTGATTCCTCCTCCCCACGCTGGGCCAGGTCATTGCAGCAGGGTTGGGCTGGGCAGACGCGGCCCTCGTGGGCCATGACAGGGACACTGACCTTTCCCCCCACCCCCCAGAACAGGGTGTTCATTTACCGAGGCAAGGAGTACGAGCGCCGGGAGGACTTTGAGATGCGGCTGCTGACTCCCTTCCCCTACGCCGAGAAGCTGCAGACCACGTCCCCACCGGAGCAGGACGTCACCGACTCACCGGGCCAGTGTATCCTCCCCGTACCCAGCTCCGTGGCCAAGGCCCAGCTGTCTGGTATCCCGGTGTAACCCACACACCTCCTGGGTGTGGGGCTCTGTTGTAGGGTTACCATACGTCCGTTTTTTCCCGGACATGTCCGGCTTTTCGGCAATCAAACCCCCGTCCGGGGGGAATTGCCAAAAAGCTGAACATGTCCGGGAAAAATACCGGATGGGCACTTCCTCTCCCGCGGCTCCTGTGCTCCTCCCCTGACTCTTCGGCTCTGTTTAAGAGCCAAGCTGCTCGAAGCCCGAGCGCTACCGGCTTCATGGTTTGCCGGGCAGCCTCCAGACCCTGCGCCCCCGGCCGGGCGCTTCCCCNGGCCGGGGGCGCAGGGTCCGGAGACATAGGGGCTGCCCGAAGCCCGAGCGCTACCAGCTTCACGGATTTGCCGGGCAGCCACCAGACCCAGCGCCCACGGCTGGGCGCTTCCCCTCCCGGGCTCCAGCTGTGCTGGGGAAGCGTCGGCCGGGGGCGCAGGGTCTGGAGGCTGCCCGGCAAACTGTGAAGCCGGTAGTGCTTGGGCAGCCCTTTTCGCGTGGCTGGGAGGGAGGAGGGGGAGTTAGGGCGGGGACTTCGGGAAATGGGCGGAGTTGGGGTGGGGCCGGGGGTGGGAATGGGGCAGGGCCAGGGCCCCGTGGAGTGTCCTCTTTTTTTATTTTTTAAATATGGTAACCCTACTCTGTTGCATCTAGTGGCACCGAGATTATGAGTCTGCCCTACAGCCGGCTGGCTTTTAGCTCTGCAGTCGAGGCTCATGCACTAAGCTCCAGAGATCCCTGGTTCGATCCCGCCTGGGTCCAGGAGCGGCGCCAGGGTTTTTGCCGCCCTAGGCGGGAGCGCTCCTCCTCTGAACATTTGCCGGTGGGTCCTTCCGCTCCGCGTCTTCGGCGCACTTCGGCGGCGGGACCCGGAGCGAGTGAAGGACCCGCTGCTGAATTTCCGCCGAGGTTGGCAAAATGCCGCCTCCCAAATCCTGCCGCCCTAGGTGACTGCCTAGGGTCGCCCAGTGGAAGTGCCGGCCCTGCCTGCTGACCACCGGGGGCTGTCAGTGTTACCACAGGCCCGGGAGCCTGGCAGAGCATGTCCCCCATCCCAAGCGCGCCCCGCATAGGCCCTCCCCTCTCCTGAGCGCACCCCGCATAGGCCCAAGCGTGCCCGCCATGGGGGCTTCCCTTGTGCGGGGGTCTGGCTGGGTGTGGCAAGCGCAGGGCTCAGCCCGGGACAGACCCGTGCTCTGGCTGCTCCTTCACTCGGCCCAGATATCCAGTGCTTCACCGTGCAGCCCGTGGAGGAGGCCAGGGACCGATTCAGGGGCAGGAACGTCCCTGAGCAGATTGTCAAGTGAGTGCCCAGGGCCCAGACCCCCCAAGGAGGGCGTGCCAGTGCCCCCCAGCCGCAGCTCTTGGGGCCAGGAAGGGTGCTCGGGGGGTGGGTCCCCAGGCATGGGAAAGCAATTCCCCAGGGGGCCAGGATGGGTGCTGGGGCAGGGCGGGAAGTTGATGCAGGTCCTGGAACAGGGTGCAGTACATGGAGGGAGTGCCCCCGCACCCCCGACGCTGACCCCGCCTTCTTCCTGCAGTTTCTATAAAGCCAACAACGTCCAGCAGTTCAGCTACTCGCGGCCCTTCAGGAAAGGCCCGAAGGACCCTGACAACGAGTTTGCGGTGAGCCAGTTCCTGGGGTGGGGGGAGCCCCGTTCTTAGGGGGGAACGGCGGGGTGCAGGTGTGCCAGGGTGGGAGTGAGCAATGGGGAAGCCCTGTGCTTGGGGGGGGGGGCGAGGGAGCATCGGGGGGGCCCTGTGCTCGGGGGGGCCGGGGGGTTCCCAGGTGGGAGGAACTGTTCAGCTTCCCTCAGCCAAGGCCCATGTGATGACTGAGCTCTGACACCCCCCTGCAGACCATGTGGATTGAGAGAACGACCTATGTGACGGCCTATCCGCTGCCTGGGATCCTGCGCTGGTTCATGGTCATAGCCACCGCCAGGGTGAGGCCCTGGCAGGGGGGAACTGAGGGAGGTGGGAAGCGGGGGGCGGGTGCTGGGCATGGGTGCCGAGCATCGGGGTGGGGGGGGGGCTGGGTACGGGAGCCAAGGGTGCCGAGCATCGGGGGCACGGGGGTGGGGCTGGGTACGGGAGCCAAGCACCAGGGAGGGGTGCCCTCCTACCCATGCTTAGCCCCCCCCCCCACACTTACCCCCCCCGCCTGCCCCAGGCCTTTGTTCTTGGCTGGGGTCTTTGCTCAGCTCCGGGCTGAGAGGCAGGAGACCCGGGAGTCACTGGAGCTGGCGTTGTCTCTCCGACCCCCTGGTGCTCTGGAGCAGTTTCAGCCGGTTCCTTACTCTTGGCCTGTCCTGAGAGCAAACTTAACCCCTGCCCCGCTGGGGAGCCATGCAAGGTCTGGGGGAAACTGAGGCATACATTCCCTCTTTGTGACACCTGGTTAAATCTGGATTCAGTGTTCTCTGGCCAGTCCCAGCTACCTGGTGAGCCCCAGAGGTAGTGTCGGGGGAGGTGGACCCAGCCCTGCTTGTGTAGTGCCTAGGGCAGGAAGCCTGGCTTGCCCAGGAGTCCCCGGCCACAGGGGGTGGACGCAGCAGAGCCAGGACTCTGGCGACGCCCTGCGTGTTGGGAATGTAAACTGGCGGCATGACCCTCGGAGCAGCTTGGACGCAGGCGGGTGAGAGTTGTAGTGGGGTCCCTGGGGGGGATCACAGCCTGCCCAGCCGGGATTGTGGCGAGCCGGGGAGGCCCTGGGTGAAATGGGCCGAGCCCCCCAGCCCTCTGCAGCCACTAAACAGCCTCCCTCCTGCGGCCCAGACCATTATCAGCCCCCTGGAAAATGCCATCGAGACCATGAAGAAAACCAATGAGAAAATCCTGACCGAGATCAACCGGCACCACAGCGAGCCCAGCCTGCCTGTCAACCCGCTCTCCATGCTCCTCAACGGCATCGTGGACCCGGCCGTCATGGGGGGCTTCGCCAAGTATGAGACGGTGAGAGCTCCGGGGCGAGTGGGGCAGAGCGCAGTCCTGCTGCTTTGGAGGGCTGACCCCAAATGAGGGGGCATCACTACCTGCCTCCAGTGAGCTGCTGTCGTGCAGGGAGCAGTGAAAAACATCACAGAGTAGTTATCGTCTGTGGGGAGCCCAGGGCTGGGGTAGCAGGGGCTGTGGGTTGGGAGTGAGGGGCACCAGCAGAGCCGCGGGGGTCGGGCTGGGCTAGCAGGGGCTGCGGGTTGGGAGTGAGGGGCACTGGCAGAGCTGGGGGGGGGGCAGGGCTGGGGTAGCCGGGGCTGCGGGTCGGGAGTGAGGGGCACTGGCAGAGCTGGGGGGGTGTGACGATGCGGCTCTGGCGGGACCCAACTGAGAGTGCCAACTCAGGACATCTGTATCTGAAGAAGTGAGGTTCTTACCCACGAAAGCTTATGCTTCCAATATTTCTGTTAGTCTTAAAGGTGCCACAGGACCCTCTGTTGCTTTTAACTCAGGACAAAGTGCTTAAACAGGGCAGTTACAGCCCAAGGCTGGGGTTTTTCCACCTCTAAGGCAAACCAAACCAGCCAGACTAGACACTCCAGTTTCCCAGTATCACCACCAGTGCCACTCGTTATGGGGACAAATGGTTATGAAAACCAATACCCCAATAAAAGAAAAGAAGTTCTCCTGATCCCAACGGACCAAGCCCCAGACCCAGGTCAATATACAAATCAGATCTTACCCACAAATCACGCTGTTGCCAATCCTTTAGAATCTAAAATCTAAAGGTTTATTGATAAAAGAAAAAAGATAGAGATGAGAGTTAGAATTGGTTAAATGGAATCAATTATATACAGTAATGGCAAAGTTCTTGGTTCAGGCTTGTAGCAGCGATAGAATAAACTGTAGGTTCAAAATCAAGTCTCTGGAACATCCCCAGCTGGGATGGGTCCTCAGTCCTTTGTTCAAAGTTTCAGCTTGCAGCAAAGTCCTTCCAGAGATATGAAGCAGGATTGAAGACAAGATGGAGATGAGGCATCAGCCTTATATAGTCTTTTCCAGGTGTAAGAACACCTCTTTGTTCTTACTGTGGAAAATTATAGCAAAATGGAGTCTGGCATCACATGGGCCAGTTCCTGCATACTTTGCTGAGTCTGAAGGCATATTTGCCTTCTCTCAATGGGTCCATTGTATAACTGATGGTCCTTAATGGGCCATCAAGCAGGCTAGGCAGAGCTAACACCAGCTTGTCTGGGATGTCACCCAGAAGCATAGCATAAGTTTGCCATACAGACAGTATAGAGCCAATATTCCTAACTTCAACTACAAAATTGATACACACATATAGACAGCACAATCATAACCAGTAAACCATAACCTTGTCTTAGACACCCCATTTGACCCCCTTTATACAAGATTTGGGTGCCACTACAGGACCTTGGTTGCAACAATGATCTATATGGTCCCAGTTTATGTCAATAACGTCACACCCCCAACACAAAATTGATGTAGGAAGGGATGACACAAACATCACTGACTGCATCCCAAGAGCTCCCCATCCTGGGTTCTGTCTCACTACAGCTAGTATTGGGTTAGAAGCCATACCAGTGTATAACAGAAATGGTTTATCAAAGTCATGTTCAACAACATGATTGAACCTCTTTACAAACTCAAGGTAACACTTAGTTAGAACAATAGTGGATTGGATCTGCTCTGGCAGCATGGTTCCTGTATGTCTCATGTGATCTTGCCAAGAGCTAAAGAAAACAGCTACTTTATCCATACAAGCTCAGGCAAATGTTTGGAACCCAACTAACATCAAATAAATGCAGATATTAATGTTCTTCATAGTACAGGAACCTTGGTATTTAGCCATGAAAGCAATATGGTAGTGTGCCTCAGTCTTCCTTTTCATACAGCACATTAGGTCTGGAATATCTTTTCCCCTGTGAGAAGTTCCAATACTGTTTATAGGCATGAACTGTGAAACACCAGTGTAACAAGGCCTTTTAACATAACGTGTGTTCTCATGTATTCCTTTTAACATGTTCAAGGGATTCTTCAAAAGATTAGGCACATTGTACATTTTTACAGTTTGTGGCAATAGCAACACATTCATTACAAAATTTACCATTAGCAATAACAACAAATTCATTGCAAGTGTCCATCTACAATCATGTTTGTCATGCCACACCTTTGGCTCAATACCATTGGAGTTTGGGCATTTTAGGGTTAACCTGTGGCTTCCCTTTGCAAAATTCAGTTTTCTCTTTCCTCCTTGTCCTGCAGGATCAAACCCTGATTTCTCTTGCTTAACAGAATTCGCTGGCTGATTGGCTGGGCGCTCTCTGTGCTAACAACTATTAGCAAGTCCTTCCCCTCCCAGCCAGGCAAGTAATTTGCATTACCACAGACAGGAGCCAGTCCACCAGTTTTCATATTCGTAACTGCTATCATTTCCAAGGCTGGACTCTGTCTTAAAGAGATACCACACAAATCCAAAGAGTCTGAGGGTAAGAGTTTGCTTGCTCTCCCCTGCATCCTCAAGCATTTAGCCATAAAACTGCTCTGCTCTGACACATCAGTAACCAAATCTGTCCTCAAACCCTGAAGCACAAACTGCTCATTTAATAGGGTTACCATATTTTGAGCCTCCCAAAGGAGGACACTCCACGGGCCCCGGCCCCGCCCACGCCCCAACTCCGCCCCTTCCCCAAACTCCCCGCCCCAACTCCGCCCCCTCCCCTGCTTCCCGCGAACATTTGATTCCCGAGAAGCCTGAAGCAGGTAAGGGGAGGTGTGGGGGGAGGAGGCGCGGCCCAAGCTGGCCCCCCCGGCGTTTCCAGCCTGGGTCAGCTCGGGCCCTGGGGTGCCGGCCCCGGGCCCGGCCCCCGGCCGAGCACCCCTGGCCCGCCCAGCACTGCCGGTCCCCGGCCCGGCCCCCAGACGAGCATCCCCCGGCCCCGCCGGCCCCCGGACGAGCATCCCCCGGCCCGCTCAGCACCCCCCAGCCCCGCGTCCCGCTCAGCACCCCCCGGACCCCAGACCCCCGGCCGAGCACCCCCTGGCCCCGCCGGCGCTCCTGGTCCCACCGGCCCCGCCGGCCGCCAGCGCTCCCGCCCCCCAGCAGCGCCGGCGCTCATCCCCGCCGGCCCCNGGATTTGGAGCCCAAAAAGCCAGACATGTCCGGGAAAATCCGGACGTATGGTAACCCTACATTTAAAGAATCAGAACGGAGATATTCCTGTTCCAACACCATTGTCTCCTCAACAACTTGGCCCCACACAGCCACTTGGTTATAGGGCTGCCTCAATTCCTTAACAGCTCTTACTTCCTCTGAGACCTTCTCAAAGCTACCCACACTGGATCTTTTAAAAGGAAAGTCAGTGAATCCATTCACAACAGACAATTTTTGGCTGCTAGGAATTAAACTTCCTTGATTAAATCACTCTCACACCCTTCAGTTGCAGGGAACTGCTTGCACAGATTACCATGAGGATTCCTTTCCCCAGGAGCTTTTCTAAGCAGCAATTCACCCCTCACAGAAATTCTGCTCTTACCCTCTTCACCTGGGGCTTGCTCTAAAGCTGGGAATTGGTCCTGCTTTGAGCAGGGGGTTGGACTAGATGACCTCTTGAGGTCCCTTCCAACTCTGATATTCTATGATAAAGGAACACTTCCCTGAGCAACAACAGACTCTGTCTGGGTCTTACTTACATTCAGGATCACCTTTGGCCCATCAGGCAGATTTCTACACAATCCCCTTTCAGGCAAACCCATAGACTCACTAGATGAAAGGTCAGAAGCACAAGCTTAGGAATTTGTTCCTTTTTGCTACAAGTTGTTAAACTGTCCGTAGGTACCACAATCAAATTACCTTTCTGCTCTCCTTATGCCCTGGCTAGGGTATCACCCTGATCAGACAGAGTTGTTACACCCTTCTCCAACCACACATGAGCAACAGGCAAAATACAAGCACCAGAATTGTCCGGTCTCTGGGATTTTGCTAAGACACTAACTGGATGCAACCTAGTTCCAGTGCCATTCTCCCCAGCAGACACAAACTTAGGACCATTCCCTTCCTGGGCTTTAGTTGAATCCAGAACCAACTCTGAGATAACTGAATTACTCTCAACCATCACAGGCCGAAAGGCATCTTCTGTCTGCTCCACAAAAAAGAGTTGGAGACGCATTTTTCTTTACTAGACATACAGTTTGGGATTTCATTTCCCTTGTCCCAGCACACAGGGCTGTTCACAGACAGCTGCTTGGAGACTGGGGTAGCTTCCTCCATAGGCAAGTCAATACCCCTGATAGACACAGGCACATTTCCTTCACTGTCACTATTCTTCACACAGGAAACAGGTAAGGTCTAGGGACACTCATCTTCCACTCCCCTTGCCTTCCCAAACTGCTGACTAGATAAAGCCATCAGCTCACAAGACTGCCTAGGCTCATCCAAAATCTCCTTGTTCTCCTCTCCCTTCGCTTGATCTAATTCCAGATTTACTTCTGAGACATTAGGTAGACATTCAGAAACTTCATTCACAGCCAAACAGCTACTTTCCAAAGACAAACCCTCCATAGGCACAACCTTAGGATCAATCCTCTCCTGTGCCTGGTTTGTGTTAACTTGGCTGACCATAGCTTTAATATCATTTCCAATCATAATATCCTTAGGGATTATGTCTTTTACTCCCACAACCATGGTGCCCTCCACTTCCTTCCATTTCAGGTGGATTTTAGCCAAAGGCACCCTGACAAAATACTTAGATAAAGCTACAACAGTTACATCTTCACCTGGCAAATAATCTTCCTCCTGACAAGACTTGCTTTAACCAAAGTGATATCTGCTGCGGTGTCCCTCCATGCCATACACCTCACTCCATTCACTTCTGCACTGCTAATAAACTCTGCGTTATTTCCACCATATTTAGCTTTAATGTGAGTTTTAAGGTCAAATTCTTCAGAGACCACAGAAACAGCATTTGCACACAGGGCACCAATGCTGGGCTCTGTGTGGCTTGCCTGTGAGTTTACAACAACAGGGTTAGCATTTGCTGTGGCATTTGGGGTTGCTAGTTTTGGGCTGCCTTTCACTGTCGGGCAGTCTGGTCTCATGTGGCCCAGCGTACCACAGTGATAGCATGTAACCTGTTCCGTCCTGGGATGTGAGTTCCTACTCTCCGGGCCCCCTTGAACTCCTGTAGAAGAGTCAGGTTTACTTTTAAATCCTTCCCTCCTCTTGAACCGGGGAGAATGGTGATTAGTTTTCCCTGGGGTTTTACACCCTTCTCGAGCCCTGTTTTGGGTATGGGCATCCGCAATCTCTGCTGCTCGTAGGACTGACTCAGGGTCCCTGTCACACACAGCTGCTCTCACATTGTCAGGCACAATGTCTAAGAACTGTTCCAAAGTTATTAAATCCAGCAGTTTTTCAAAACTCCCATGCGCCTTGGCTCCCATAACCCACTTTTTAACAAAACCCATCAGCTTATGAGCACATTCTACAAAAGTACAATCCTTAGACATTTTAAACTCTCTAAACTTAACTCTGTAAGATTCAGGAGTAACCTTGAACCGCCTTAACACAGAATCTTTAAACCGCCCATAATCCAAGGCTTCTTGTTCCCCCAATTCATTAAATACCTCCCTGGCTTTTCCAGTCAGTCTGGTCAGCAGGACAGGCATTCGCTGACCCTCAGGGATCTGGTACAGATTGCAGAGGCGTTCAAAGGTAGACAAAAACTCCTCTATATCCTCAGTATCATTGTAAAGGGACACATCCTTTCCCAGTTTTTCTCATGGCGGGGGGGAAGTGGAGTACCAGGTGGGGATGACTTTCTCCGCTCTTCCATTACTTGGAGCTGAAGTCTGGCCGTCTCCTGTTCCGCAGCGAGCAGCTCTAGACGCCCCTTACGAGCTCTCTTTTCTCTCTCATCAGCCTCCTTCTTTCTTTGATCAGCTTCTTTCTCTCTCTCTCTTTCTAACTCTGCTATTTTTTGCTTCTCCAACAATCGAAGATCTGGTAGCTTCTGTTCATGCTCAAATTGCAGTTTACTTGTCACCCTTTGCATCCTAATTTTTTCTGCATCTTCTGCAGCCTCAGGTAAGGGCTGTGCTCTTGCCCCCTGATCACTGGCTATTAACAGATTTCTCAGTTCTTCCTTTGTAGCTTTCTTTCTAAAGCTTATCCTCTTTTCTGAACACAAATTTTCCAGGGTTTTTTTGCCAAGTCCCTCATATGCTCTTTGCTCAGCCATTGCAGCAGCTCTTTAACCCACAAAACTCTCAATCCCAAAATTCAAATGTGGATAGCGTGGGGTTCTGACCCAAAGCTTAATTGACCTGGTTCTGTGGATCCAAGCACGACTACCCCACTGTGACGATGCGGCTCTGGCGGGACCCAACTGAGAGTGCCAACTCAGGACAAATTGCTTAAACAGGGCAGTTACAGCCCAAGGCTGGGGTTTTTCCACCTCTAAGGCAAACCAAACCAGCCAGACTAAGAGGACTTTGGTCTCACCCCCTGGATAACCACAAGTCGCACAAGCAATTCCCTTAGACACGCCAGTTTCCCAGTATCACCACCAGTGCCACTCGTTATGGGGACAAATGGTTATGAAAACCAACACCCCAATAAAAGAAAAAAAGGTTCCCCTGATCCCAAAGGACCAAGCCCCAGACCCAGGTCAATATACAAATTAGATCTTACCCACAAATCACGCTGTTGCCAATCCTTCAGAATCTAAAATCTAAAGGTTTATTCGTAAAAGAAAAAAGATAGAGATGAGAGCTAGAATTGGTTAAATGGAATCAATTACATACAGTAATGGCAAAGTTCTTGGTTCAGGCTTGCAGCAGTGATAGAATAAACTGCAGGTTCAAATTAAGTCTCTGGAATACATCCCCTGCTGGGATGGGTCATTCAGTCCTTTGTTCAAAGTTTCAGCTTGTAACAAAGTTCCTCCAGAGGTATGAAGCAGGATTGAAGACAAGATGGAGATGAGGCATCAGCCTTATATAGTCTTTTCCAGGTGTAAGAACACCTCTTTGTTCTTACTGTGGAAAATTACAGCAACATGGAGTCTGGAGTCACATGGGCCAGTCCCTGCATACTTTGCTGAGTTACAAGGCGTATCTGCCTTCTCACAATGGGTCCATTGTATAGCTGATGGTCCTTAATGGGCCATCAAGCAGGCTAGGCAGAGCTAACACCAGCTTGTCTGGGATGTCACCCAGAAGCATAGCATAAGTTTGCCATACAGACAGTATAGAGCCAATATTCCTAACTTCAACTACAAAATTGATACACACATATAGACAGCATAATCATAACCAGTAAACCATAACCTTGTCTTAGACACCCCATTTGACCCCCTTTATACAAGATTTGGGTGCCACTACAGGACCTTGGTTGCAACAATGATCTATATGGTCCCAGTTTATGTCAATAACGTCACAGGGGGGCTGGGCTGGCAGGGGCTGTGGGTTGGGATTGAGGGGCACCGGCGGAGCTGTGGGGGCTGGGCTGGCAGGGGCTGTGGGTCGGGAGTGAGGGGCACTGGCAGAGCTGGGGGAGCTGGGCTGGCAGGGGCTGTGGGTCGGGAGTGAGGGGCACCGGCAGAGCTGGGGAGCAGGGAGCAGAGAAGGGAGCCCATGGCTCATAGAACCATAGAATCTCAGGGTTGGAAGGGACCTCAGGAGGTCATCTAGTCCAACCCCCTGCTCAAAACAGGACCAATCCCCAACTAAATCATACCAGCCAGGGCTTTGTCAAGCCTGACCTTGAAAACCTCTAAGGAAGGAGATTCCACCACCTCCCTAGGGAACCCATTCCAGTGCTTCACCACCCTCCTAGTGAAAAAGTTTTTCCTAATAGCCAACCTAAACCTCCCCCACTGCAACTTGAGACCATTACTCCTTGTTCTTCTTCGAGTGCTTGCTCATATCCATTCCATTAGGTGTGCGCGCGCTGCGTGCACGATCGTCGGAAGATTTTCTACCCTAGCAACACCGGCGGGTCGGCTGTGGAGCCCCCTAGAGTGGCGCCTTCATGGCGCTGAATATATACCCCAGCCGACCCGGCGCCCCCTCAGTTCCTTCTTACCGCCCCTGACGGTCGTTGGAACTGTGGAGCGCGGCGTAGCTGTTCTCCACTCTCCCTAGCTTATCCAGTTATTCACAGTTATAGTTGTAGTTCTAGTTGTTTATAGTTATATAGTTGGTTATTCACTTGTTTATAGTTGTTATATAGTTAAAAAAAGGGGGATTAAGGGGGTTGTCTCCCCCCTTTTTCCCCGGCCGCGTGGTCGGGCTCATGCCCAAGGCTCCCGGCTTCAAACAGTGCGCCTCCTGCGCTAAGCCTATGCCAACGAGCGACCCGCACGACTCGTGTCTGAAGTGCCTGGGAGAGTCCCATCAAACAGATAAGTGCAAGATCTGTAAGGCCTTCAAACCGAGGACCAAGAAGGAGCGGGACTTTCGACTCCGGCAACTCCTTATGGAGGCGGCACTTAGCCCGGACGCTCCATCGGCGCGCCAGGCCCCGGCACCTAGCACCTCGGTGCGCAGTGCCCCGGCGGCACCGACCATGCCGACCACGGCAGACAAGCCTCCACGGCACCGGACCTCATCGGCACCGCACTCACAACAAGTGCCTCGGCGCCGTTCATCATCCCCGGGACATAAAAAATCCCATAAGACGGGGACCTCAGTGCCGAAGACGCCAGCTCCCCCGGTGCCGGGGGTAGAGCCGCGTCCACCTGTGGAGCACCGAAAACAGGTACCTCCAGCACCGTCGACTCCGGCTCCGAGGCCGTTGAGTCCGGTGCAGACAGAGTCACCACCGAGACCGGCGGTGATACAGTGCCTCCCGTCGACACCGGAGACTTTCGCGACGGCGAGAGACTTGATCGCCCTCACGGAGCCGGCACCGGCACCGTCGGCACCGTTGTCTCGCCCGGTCCAATCTAGGGGAAAACCTGCCTTGATGCGCCCTCCATCGCAAGGGCTGGAACCGCGGCACCGGTCCAGGTCCCGAAGCAGGTCCCCTCGCCGCTCGCAGTCCCGGCGCCGGATATCACCTCGGCACCGGTCGTACTCGCGGCCAAGATCATCGCGGCACCGCTCTACATCTCGGCACCGTTATGATCGTCGGCACCGATCAACGTCGAGACGTAGCTCTCGGCACCGGTACGATCGACGTTCGACTTCGAGAGGCCGCTCCCGGCACCGGGCCTACTCTAGGTCATCGTCTCGATCCAGGTCCGACTCCCGGCACCGGCGAGGCCATCGGCACCGATCGCGATCTCGGCACCGATCGCCGGCACCGCGTAGAGATACAACATCTCTGGGATGGCACGGGACGGCACCGTATCCCACGGGATTCGTCTCGGCGCAGTCGGCACCACCATGGCCATCGAGATCGGTGTCTCGCTCCTCTGAGGACCTGCCAAGATCGGCATACCCCCCTCAGGGGCAAGCCAGGGAGCAAGATTTAGGCCATTGGCAAGAGGGAGCAGAGGACCCTGACCAGGGCCCATCTCACTGGTCGTTCTGGACCCCGTGGGCATACCACCAGGCGCAAGGGGCTCCAACAACCTCTCGCTCGGGTCACTCTGATACAAGGGCCCCAGAGTCCACCATCTCTCACCCTCCTCCAGGGGGCATGGAGGCCTCTGTATCCGCACCACCTGACGTCCCGGACCCAAGGGCAGGTGATGCTCCGACCCAGGAACAGGGAGACCAGGATCCTCCCCTGGATCCCTTNGCACCGCACCTCACCGCTCACTCCACGAGGGCCCAAGCCTCCTCGACTGCTTTCCTGGCGCAAGTTCCGATCCAGGACATTTGTAGAGCGGCAGTTTGGTCATCAGTCCACACGTTTACAGCTCACTATGCACTAGTGCAGCAGTCCAGGGACGATGCTGCATTCGGATCAGCGGTTTTGCACACAGCAATGTCTCACTCCGACCCCACCACCTAAGTTGGGCTTGGGAGTCACCTAATGGAATGGATATGAGCAAGCACTCGAAGAAGAAAAGACGGTTACTCACCGTTGTAACTGTTGTTCTTCGAGATGTGTTGCTCATATCCATTCCAAACCCGCCCCCCGTCCCCACTGTCGGAGTAGCCGGCAAGAAGGAACTGAGGGGGCGCCGGGTCGGCTGGGGTATATATTCAGCGCCATGAAGGCGCCACTCTAGGGGGCTCCACAGCCGACCCGCCGGTGTTGCTAGGGTAGAAAATCTTCCGACGATCGTGCACGCGGCGCGCGCACACCTAATGGAATGGATATGAGCAACACATCTCGAAGAACAACAGTTACAACGGTGAGTAACCGTCTTTTCTGTCATCAGGTACCACTAGGACTCTGCACTTGTCCTTGTTGAACTTCATCAGGTTTCTTTTGGCCCAATCCTCTAATTTGTCTAGGTCCCTCTGTATCCGATCCCTACCCTCTAGTGTATCTACCACGCCTCCTAGTTTAGTGTCATCTGCAAACTTGCTGAGAGTGCAGTCCACACATCCTCCAGATCATTAACAAAGATATTAAACAAAACCGGCCCCAGGACCGACCCTTGGGGCACTCCGCTTGAAACCGGCTGCCAACTAGACACGGAGCCGTTGATCACTACCCGTTGAGCCCGACAATCTAGCCAGCTTTCTATCCACCTTACAGTCCATTCATCCAGCCCATACTTTTTATGGATAGCTGGGGGCTGTGGGTTGGGAGTGAGGGCACCGGCAGAGCTTGGGAGTAGCAGGGGCTGTGGGTCGGGAGTGAGGGCACCAGCAGAGCTGGGGGACAGAGAGCAGAGGAGGGAGCCCAGGGCTTACACAGCCAGGGGCTGTGGGTCGGGAGTGAGATGTGACTCTGCTCCATGCTCAGCTCCACCCTGCCGGGGGCTGAGGCCATGTGCTGAGCCAGGACAAGGTAGGAGCTGAGGCGGGTTTGTTGTTGCAGGCGTTTTTCCAGGAGGCCTATCTGACGGAGCACCCCGAGGACCAGGCCAGTATTGAGAAGCTGCAGGATCTGATCGCCTGGCAGGTACCTCCCCTCTTGCTGCAGGGCTCCCCAGCATCCCAGGGCTTCCTGGGGGTGTTTCTGCCCAGCCTCCTGCAGCCAGGAGCCCCCTCAGCAGCTGCTCCAGGCAGAACACGGGAGGATCCTTAGAGTTCCCCAAACGGGGGGATCTTCTCCTGAGCCCTTTGCCCTGGGCAGGCTGCTGCCCATTCTGGCACCAGGCACTGACCCCTCAGCCCTGCCAGGCCCATGTGGGTGCTGCCCTGCCCCCGTTGCTCCCCAGCCCTCCACCCAGGGACCCTTGTCCCTGTAGCGCCTGGGTTGTGTGAGGCAAGGCCCGTGTCTATCCTGCGGGCGCTGGCACTGGGCCTGTTTCCCGGCAGATTCCGCTCTTGGCAGAGGGGATCCGGATCCACGGCAGGAAGGTGACTGAGGACCTCAGGCCCTTCCACGAGCGCATGGAGCAGTGCTTCGTGCAGCTGCGAGCCAAGGTGGAGAGCCAGTACGGCCTGCGGGAGCTGGTGAGTGCTGGGCGGGCAAGGGGCAGGAGGGGGTGGGGGGACAGGTAGGGGATGGGAGAGGCTGCCTGCAGGCCATGGGTGGGGGCAGGTCAGCAGGGCCGCCTGGCAGGCTGGGAGCAGGGTCAGTGGGGCCACCCGGCAGGCTGGGGGCAGGGTCAGCGGGAGCAGGGTCAGCGGGGCCGCCTGGCAGGCTGGGAGCAGGGTCAGCGGGAGCAGGGTCAGCAGGGCCGCCTGGCAGGCTGGGAGCAGGGTCAGCGGGTGCATGGTCAGTGGGGTGGAGGTGCTAAGGAGATGGACGTTGAGAAGCCGAATGGTTTCTCTGTGCCCCAGGGAGGGGGGCAGGGGCCTGCAGGGAAGGGGGTGGTGCTGGCACCCAGGGCTGGAGCGGGGCTGACGAGTCAAAGGCTAACGTACAAGGCAGCCAGCGAGTGACTGGGCCCAGAAGGCCCATCCAGGAGCGGGAGCAGTTTCATGCAGCAGTTGAGCTGCCAGCAAAGCCCCCCAAATCAGCCAGGTTGTGACTCGCTGTAACCGGCGCTGGGTGGGCTGGGTGCCTGCAGGCCATGAGCCTGAGCCCTGCACCAGGGAAGGTGCCGGCAGTCAAACAATGAAACACCTGGAGCTCACTCCAAGAGGGGCTCGGCAGCTGCAGAGCAAGATCTTTCGGCGTCTCTGCACCTGCTCGTCAGCCAGCAGCTGCCATTTGAATGCCCTTGGCAAAGCCTCTCACAGGAGCCTGGTAAGGAACCAGTCGCTGTGGAGTGAGGGCGAAGCACTGCCCTGGAGCAGAAGGCTCAGAACGGAGCAGGGATCGATGGTCTGTTTCCATCAGAGCAGAGGGGTCACAGCAGGGCCCCAGGGGGGGAGACTGGGGTTTCAGATATTTATTAACAAGCTGGAAAAGGGACGTGTGAATCTCCAGATGGCACAAAGGTATTGAGGGGAGCCGTGCCCAGAGGAGCCCGTGAGGAATTTGAGGGACTGATGGAGGGGAAAAGGCAGCATGCTGGCAAGCACCGCTGTGATTCAGGGTTGACTAATATGAAGTAACACACATTGGAGGGTTTAATCTGAACTTGTCATGTGCCTTCTCAGGGCCTAACTTAACAGTGCAGACGCCCCCCGGTTACACAAACCCGACTTACGCAAATCCGCATTCATGGGAAAAGTTCCCTAAGCTAGAAATAGGAGGGTTTTGGGTTTTTTTTTGCGTAATGGTCTGGTATACATTTCCGACTTATGCAAAATTCGAGTTACGCAAGGTGTTCTGGAACGTAACGCTTGCATAAGCCGGGGAGCGTCTGTATCCTCCCAGCAAACAGACCCAGCGTCGCTGGGCAGCTCAGTCTGACCTCGACACAATGTGCAGCAAACGAGATGCCGAGCTGCTGGACAGGCAGGAGAATAATGCAGCGAACAGTCTAATGCTGCCCATCTGGATGTGCTGCGCAGTGCCAGCGCCCGGCTCCTGCAGGGCAGCACAGAGCGGTGCTGAGATGGCTGATGAGGGCGTTCAGGGACTGACCAGGCTGGGGGGTTGTTCCCTTCGAGAGCAGACAGGTGCGGGGGTGGCTGAGCGGGCAGCAGCCCCCCGTATTCCCTGTCTCTCGGCGCATGGATGTGGAGGGGACAGTCAGTGCAACTCAGCAGGAAAATTGGAAAAAGTAACCAGTGTTTCATGTGGCTCTTGGATAGCCTGTGGAACTCATGGCCACAAGCTGTTGCTGAGGCCCAGAGCTCACCAGGGTTCATAGAGGGACCAGCCCCGTTGAACGAGACCATCCAGAGCTGGCACAGTAAATACTGAATAACCGAGTGTGGCAGGGCTAGACCCGCGGGCATGAGCCCGACCTCTGGCTGGTGGGTCGGGAGGGGCAGGTTAACCTGGCCTCCCAGCGGCAGGGCTGCTGCTGGCCAGTCTCCAGGACGGGCAGCTGGGCCAGTCCAGTCCGGCGCCTTCTCATGCTCCAGGGCGAGCCGGCGGAAGGGTGGCGGGGGGGGGCGATTGCGCCTTCCCTGCTGCTCCCAGTGCCCTGTCCGTGCTGCTCCCCTGGGGCTCTGTCCTCGGCTCCTGCCTTTGGGCGAGCGCCCGCGTCCCGCTCCCTGTGCCTCTGCTCAGCCTCCCCCGGCCGCAGACCCGTGTCCGCACTGAGCCAGCCCCAGCCCCCTCCTCCCTGTGAAGCCCCGACCCCCGCTGGGCTCTCTCCGTGGCCCCAGCGCTCCAGTGGCCATGCTGCCGGGGGAGCAGGAGGGGAGCGTGGGGGTAGGGGCTGGGCTGGGGGAAGGGGCAACAGGCCTGGCTGGAGCTGGGGAGAGAAGCTCAGCCCTGGCCCCCCCGGCTCCTTGTGCTCGCAGCCCTTCCTGGAGGAGAGGCGCGGAGGCCGCCCCCACTCCAAGCTGTGGGGCCCGGAGACGGAGCCACCTAGCCGCCCACACCAAGACAGGTGAGTCCTGGAGCCAGGGAGCAGCCCGGCTCTGCCTTCCCCACTCAGCCACTGGCCGCCCTCCCAGCCTCGCAGCCCATCCCCCCCGGGACTGCCCTCCCCTCCCCCCTCAGCCACTGGCCGCACCCCCAGCCCCACCCTGCCTCGCTGTCCCTCTCTTCCCAGCTCCTGCCCTCCCTTCCCCCCTCACCCTCCCCTCTTTCCAATCTACATCGCCCCCTGCCCCCCCATCGCTGCCCCCACCTGCTCTCACAAGGTTCCCCTGCGGGTGGCTGCAGCACGGAGCCCCCTTCCTCCAGGAAGTCGGTGCCCTGTGCTCCTGAGCGTCCCCCTGAGGCCGAGGAGCGCAAGAGCGACCGCAAGGAGAATCGCGGCAGCACCTTCTTTGGGTACCGGCGGCAGGAGCAGCGCCAGTCCGTCCTGGAGTCCCCGGAGCCCAAGGTAAAGCCGCCCCTGGCATGAGCCGCATTCCCCTGCATGGCACCTTCCCAGCCCATGGCCCCTGCCGGGCCTGCACCCCCACGCTGTGGGCTGCGTCCTCCCCAGCACGTGCCCCTCGCTGTGCCCCCTGCATGCTGTGAGCCGTGGTGCCCTCGCTGCCCTGGGCAGGTGCCCGAGCACAGCGGGGCTGGGACATGGCCCTGAGGCCTGCCTAGGTGAGAGCGGCCTGGCCTGCTGCACAGAGCCCCGGAGTCTATTCCCAGATCAGCTGCTGGGTGAGGCCCAGCCCCTCTGTGCCTCAGTTTCCCCATCTGTGAAAGGGGGATAACAAGACGAGCTAGAGGATTCATGTTACTCCCCCACTCAGCGTGTGCCAGCAACCCCTGCGCCCCAACGCTGTGTCCCTGCGCCCTGTGGGCTGGCCCCAGCTTGGCCATTGCTGCTGGCCCATTAGGTGCCTGGGAGGAGGCTGGCACCTGCTGCCCCGGGACCAGGAGCCCAGGGCTGGGGACCTGAGCTGCTGCCCCTTGCTCCCCCAGGAGGAGAAGTGGAGACTCTCCCGGAACATGACTGAGAGCTGCCTGGCCGGTGCCGAGGGAAAACAGCCACCCCCGGAGAGAGATGCCAGCGCTGCATCCCCTACCGCAACAGGTACGGACACCCCCGTCTCCTCCCCCAGCACGGCACGTCCGGGCACCCCCTTCCCCTCCCCCCCAATGTGGCAGGTACGGCCACCCCCGTCTCCTCCCCCAGCACGGCACGTCCGGGCACCCCCTTCTCCTCCCCCCCAGCATGGCAGGTACGGACACCCCCTTC
>NC_048302.1:139855335-139883247 GCF_013100865.1 Trachemys scripta elegans
CCCCCTTCCCCTCCCCAGCACAGCATGTCCGGGCACCCCCTTCCCCTCCCCCAGCACGGCAGGTACAGACACCCCCTTTCCCTCCCCCTCAGCACGGCATGTCTGGGCACCTCCTTCCCCTCCCCCAGTGCGGCAGGTACAGACACCCAGGGCTGGGATCGAAGGGGGCTGCGGGTCGGGGCTGAGAGGCACCAGTGGAGCTAGGGTGGGGGTGTCCGGGCCACGCCCGCTCTGTTGAGCCATTGCCAGCAGCTTGGTGGTTGTCTGGGTTGGTCCCAGGCCCGGTGGGATGGATTTGCCCCAGACACACAAAATCGGATTCTTGTGGAAACCAGAGTTGCTGGGGCCGCCCCTCCTCAGTGCCGCTATTGTCTGGGTGAAGGGCCTGTCGCAGGCTCCAGCAGGGCCGCGTGAAGGCATTTCTGCCCGAGCACTCCATGGAGGGGGCTGCAGACTGGCCACGGAGAGTCTCTGGGGGGACCCCTCTGCGTAACCTCCCCCGCCCCCGTCAGTGCCCTGGTGAGCTGCTTCTTCCGCTGTGCGACCCTGGTCATCAGCGCCGAGGCCTCGTCTGTGCTCCCGGTGCCGCAGTGCTGGTCACCTCTGTGCACCAAGCCTCAGCCAGACGGGGTCCTGCCTGCGTGACGCCTGTTTGGGGGCGCTGGAGCAGCTCTCCCATGAGCGCTCGCTCTGCTGGGGCCCAGGCACCGCTGCGGCTTGTTGGCGCAATGTCCTGGCCCGGAGCCACGTGGAGCCCAGCACTGCGCTGTAGCTGGGGCTCCTGGCAGGGCTGGCCTGCGATCGCAGCTCACGCCGGGCTCCCAGCTCCCATGGTCCAGCACTGAGGTAGCGGCCGGGGCCCACAAGGATACTGGCCGGTCATCACCGTACAGTGCCTGGGGGGTCTTTGAGGTGCCCTGGCCACGTGAAGCCCTCTCCCCACCCTCCCCTGCCCCCCTAGAGCTCTGGGATTTGGCCAGGGTGAAGGGCCTGAGGGGCCATTTATGCCTTTGGGTCGGGCGGGGGGAGAACAGGCCAGGCCTGGGCACCACTCCAGTGCCCTGTGCTGCTCTCCTACCCGCGGGGCCAACACGAACCAAGGGCGGGATCCATGCGGCCAGACGGTCCGAAACACAGAGGCTGTACGGGGAGTGGCCGGTCCCGGCCTGGCTCGGCTCTCCGGGGGTCCTGCTGACTCCCTCACAGCCCGTATGTGCCCAGCCGTGGAGCTGGCACCAGGAGGCCACGGGGTAGCGCCGGCTTTGCTCCAGCTGCCATGACAGGGCAGGGCTCAGCGCTGTGTCCTCCTCTCTGTGTGCAGGGGCGTCAGGGTCCACCCGGGGCTTCACAGGACGGGTGAAGAGCGCCAGCAAGGCCCCCCCCCTGCCCCGCAAAATCAGCTCCAGTGTGTACGAGACCTTCATGGAGCAGAACGCCGCGCCCAACAGTGGGAAGGTACTGGCCATGGCCTGGGCTGCAGGATCTCCCCAGAGCCACATGGGGTGCAGGGCCCAGCCCCCCACAGCCACAGGGGAGCAGGGGCCAGCCCCCCCCCCCCCCAAGCCACTCACTAATGCTTGTTCCTCTTTGTTTTAGCAGCTGACAGTGGATGGAAGTAAAGGGCTGAAATCACCACCCCCGCCACCCCCCAAATCCAAGCGCATATCCCCGACCTGAGCTGCCCCACTGCCCATGACCGGCCCCCTCGCTGTCCCGCTCAGGAGGGTGACTTTGCTGATGGAGGTGTTTGCTGGCTGCTTGGTCCGGCCCCCACCCCTTTGTGCCCTCCATGCTCCTGCACCCGCCCCCCCCCCTCCTCCTCCCCGGCTGAGCCCTGGGCCAGACTCATTCATCTTTCCTACAGCAGCCCGAGCATCCCACCACCCCCTCACTCCAGTTCCCATGTGCTTGGAGCTGCAGAAGCCCCAGCCTAGCTCAGCCTCCCTCTCACAGGAGGCACCAGCCTAGGTCAGGTCTAGGGCCGTCTGCCCCGCTGAGGATGGTGTAGGAAACATTGCAGCCAGCAAATCTGCCCCAGTGAAGGGCTGCTGCTGCCCCAGGAGTTAGAGGTCAGCTGCATTCCTGAAGCAGGGCTCTGGGTCCCTCCCCAGCTCTCCTTTTCCTACGAACTAGTTGTGCTCTGGATAGTCTCGTTCTAAGGCCCAGCTCCTAAGCCATCCTGTGGCGGTGAGTTCCACAGGCAAATGCAATGCTGCCTGGGGGAAATATTTCAGTTCTACGGCCTGTCCGTGTGCTGTGAGGCCAGGAGAACAGGGGCTCTGCTGCCCGGTGGCCGAGCAGTTAGTGTTTGATAGACTCAGTCCACACACTTGGCAGGAACAATCCCCAGCAGGTCAGCCCCCTTGGTACAGGACGGTTTGCCAGGTCCTGACCCCCTAGGGCTGCGCTGTCCCTGGGCGGGGCTGGAGGTGGGTGGCCCCTGAGCACCCATACCCCCCCCGCGCTGGTCCCAGAGCAGCGCCGGAATAGTCTCTGTATCAGCCCCTCCCCGAGGCTGCGACCCCTGGAGCCGTGGTGCAGTGAGCTGCCTGCACACCGCTGGGGCCCCTCTGCAGCAACCGGAGATCAGTTCAGCCACAGCCACTGCCCATCGCCTGGTCCCAGCCGGCCTCCCGCACTGTGGGCAGCGCCCATGGACTGAGCCCCTCCAGTGTGGGGCAGGAGCCAGCCTGCTGCTGCTGCTCTCGCCCCCACCTCCCACCCCCGGGCTGCAGCATGATGGGCTTGTGCGTCCCCACCATGGGCTCTGCGCCAGCCGAGCCGACCTAGGGCTGGGGCAGCCCCAGGCTTTGTGTTCTGCCCACCCCCAGCCGGCCAGGCCCCGCTGCTTTCCCAGCGCGTCCCCGCCGCACTGCTGGGGTTCGTGTGCCTGGGGCCATGGGATGCCTCCAGCTGCCTGCCAATAAAGCGAATAAATCCTCCAGCCTGCGCCCTGCAAATCAGTGCCCAGCCCCGACCTCCGGCCAGCAGTGGCGGGGAGGTGGGGAAAGCGTGAAGGCAAAGTCCTAAGGACAAAACAGACTAAGGGGGCTGGGGGAGGTGCTCACAGGGAGCACTGGAGGGGAAGGGGGGGATGGGGGGCACTAGTGGGCAAGGCTAGCGGGGTGGGATGCTTTACCCTGGAGGTGGGGGGGGGGGCTCACAGGGAGCACTGGAGGGGAAGGGGGGATGGGGGGCACTAGTGGGCAAGGCAGGCGGGGTGGGATGCTTTACCCTGGAGGGGGGGGGGGCTCACAGGGAGCACTGGAGGGGAAGGGGGGATGGGGGGCAGTAGTGGGCAAGGCAGGCGGGGTGGGAGGCATTACCCTGGAGGCGGGGGGGAGGGGGGCTGGCCTAAGCCCAGCAGCTCAGGCGAACGAGGCCTGGCTCAGAAAGTCGCTGCATCCCTGAGCCAGCTGGGCAGGGGCACAAGATTCGCTGGCATCCCGTCCCCCTCCCATGAAGAGCAAGTGGCCCGGGACCACCCCAAGAGCTCTGGGGCCAGCTGGAGCACAGGTTCCCTGGGGTAGCTGCGGGGTGGGGGGTTTCTGCTCCCACACCCAGGCGCAGCACGTCCCTATCCAGCCCTTGCAGCTGTCCAGTCGGGGTCTGTGAGCACAGGCAAACCTACAGCGACCACAAGGAATCCTGCTATGGTCAGACCTCCCCCCACACACACACCAGGGGCCCAGTCAGCCCATTGGAGACACACAGGGGGATGTGGGGGGAACACCCAGCCCACCCCCCGCTGCTCTAACCACTAGACCCCACATCATTCCCAGAACCAGGACTGGAACCCAGGAGACCTGGCTCCCTGCCCCCCACCCGCTTCACATCGCAGCTGCCTCAAAAAAATGGATTTTGAGACATTCACTCATCCTGGCAGCCACATCTGGGGCCCTGTGTCACCAGCTTCCTTTGGCCCCTGGGTCGCCTGGTACCCTGCTGCCCTTAGCCCCCCGCTGGGGGGCAGCACCAGTAATGCTGCACATGCCGGGCCCACCAGCAGGAGGCTGGCCAGGTGGGTGGGCACAAGGCCTTGCCCTGTGGGGGGTGGGTAGCAGCTGTGAGCCAGCACCAGCCAGATGCCAGCTCAGCCCAGGGCACCCTTGTGCTCACATCAGTGCAGGGTGCGCCCTGGGAGTGGGTCTAGTCTGACCCAGTTGGCCGCCAGTGCATGTCACCGTATGTCACCATGGTGGCTAGACGGGCAGCGGCGGCTTGGGGGGGGGGGGGGGCGGGGCCAGGGGAATTGTCGGTGCCCCCCTGCAGGCCCCCTATATACCCATGGGGACACAGGGCACGTCCTATGGGCTGGACATGTATGACACCCCCTAGCACCCCTGGGATTGCAGCATCCATGGGGGGGCGGGGGAAATGGTTTGCAGAGATGCCTCCCCCAGCGCCCGAACCCAGCTGTGGTACAGGACCAGCCCCTGCCCAAACCGGCCCACAACTGGGTGCGGTGGGATGTGACCCAGCCATCGTGGGACCCTGGGCCGGATTCTGGGTTGAGTGAGGGCTCGAGTCCCTCCCTGCTCTGACCCCTCATCCCAGGCCAGAACTCAGGAGTCCTGGCTCCCTGCCCCATTCTAACCATTAGACATGTCCCCCCACCCCCCGCTGTCACCTTGCTGGGGCCATTACAAAGCCTCCCCCCTTGATGCATTTCTCCACGCTGCTGGCTGTGCAGATACTCCCCCCGGCTCATTCCAGCCCCTGCAAGGCCACCCCCATAAATGGGGGAGGAACAAGCACCCCGCCCCGTCTGGCTCCTACTCAGCCTGGGAGCTTCCCTCCCCTGTCTTGGCCATTCTAGGCCTGGATTAAGGCAAACTGGGACCTTAGCCCCACCCCTTCCAGAGCAGCTTGTTAGCAAAGTGCCCCACAGAGGCCCTGCTGGGTGGGGGTGGCAGAGACTGCTGGAGCAGTGGGGGTGTGAGTGACAGGTCTAGGGCCCTGCACAGGCAGCACCCTCCTGTTCCAGGCTCTGAGCAGACTCAGGCAGGCAGCCCTGCATTGGACACGTACATGGTTCCTGATTATCTTTGCAGACACCCACAGCTGATTTTTTTTAAAGCAAAAGCAGAGCTGGCTGGGACTCTGCCTGCCCCTTTCTTCAGAGTTTTCAGAGGGTAGAACCTGTCCACCCCACCACCCCACCCAGGGAGCACATGAGGGAGGCACAGGCTCTCCTTCGGGCATCGCTTCTGTCCTGTGCCCGCCCAGAGAGTCTCCCAAGAGCATGCCGTGCAGCAATCTTTCTGCAGCTGTGGGAGTCACCCCCAACGAGCCTGTCCAGCACCCCCGCTACCTCTGCCCATCTAACAGGGCCAGTGGGAGGCCTGAGGCCAAGCCCGGCCGGGGCGGCACGGGCACCACTCTGGGAAGGCCAGAGGACTGAGAACAGGGATGGAGACACTTGAAATAACTGGGGCCTACAGCCATCAGTGCTAAGGTGCCTGCAGTTCTCCAGGGTCAGGCCCGGGCAGCTTCAGGACCAGAACACTGGGCCCCATTGGTTAAAGCTTGGCCTGGAAGAGGAGCCCCTCTCCCCCCGCCTCCCCAGAGAGATCAGAAGGCTCCCTCTGCCCCCCAGTGATCTCAAGCCCTGGGACCTGGCCGTAAGAGAGTCAGATTTATTTTTTGTAGCTGAGAAGAAACCCCCTTCAGCCAGTTTAACACAACAGCCCAAATGGAGAAGGCTGGGCCAGGCTGGTGCTGAGTCCAGTCCGCCATGGGGGTGGGGGCAGGGCAGCCCGGTTTCAGCTGTCCAACCCTGTCTGGCTAGCCGGAGGCAGGTCGGGTGTGATGCGGGGATACACAGGCACTTACTGCCCCACCGTGGGCAGCTGGGCACCGCCTGCCTGGGCTGGCACACGCCGCGAAGGCCCCGCTGCATCTCAAGCGTGCTGGTTCGGAGGCTTTGGGATCCCACTGCAGTGCTGTGAATCATGCAAAACGGCCATGCTGAAGTCACGCTCCCAACGGGCCCAAGCCCTGCGCACGCCACAGGCAGGAGGGTGAGGGACACCTCAGTGGCTCCCATCACCCGGCGGCGTCCCATATTTCTCCGTGTATCTCCTGTGGGGCAGGAAGAGTCCATTAGTCAGGCAGCAGAGGAGTGTGGGGAGGGAACGGATCGGCCCCAGGTTGGCAGCTGGAGTGGCCTACTAGGCACATCAGGAACTGGAAGCCAGGACTCCTGGGTTCTATTCAGATGGCATCAAACTGGGAGGGGCTGCCTCCCCACCAAGAGCCCAGAGGACCTGTGTTCAGACACAGGCAGAAACCACCAGACTCGGCCTGGGGGAATAACCCAGCACCATGTAACGGAGGGAGGGGGCAGTGCCTCCATGGTGGAGGGGGACCCTCCACGCTCGCACCCCCTACACTCTGCTCTGGGACCCCAGCTCATCGGCTCTGACCTTCTGTAGAGCACAGGCCCCCATTACTCCGCCTCTGCCCCATCACTTGCCTCTGACTAAAGCGCAGAGACCAGGCACTTCCCCTGCAGCACCATGGTTCCTTGAGATGCAGCCACGACCCTCCTGCTGCCCCCTCACAATCCAAAGTCCAGCTGACGGAGGACTGCGAGAGCAGGAACAGGTCATGAGGGACCACTCCCTGCGGGGTAAGTAACTGCTCTCTGCTTTTCGGGTCCGTGTCAGCGTGGATCCCTCTGCGGGTGGCTGGCAAGCAGCATCCTCCCTGCACGATGAGGGGGGGCCAGTCGAACAGACGGCAGCTCTGCTCTCCTGAGCTTGGCACGTGGCCGGCTGCCTTAGCAAGCGCACAATGTTTAACCCAAGTCCGTAAGTTACTCCACATAGCTGCCTTGCAGCTCTCAGAATGCAGCAGTCCGGGAGCAGGCAGGTGCTGCTGCCCGAGCCCTGGTGACGTGCGCCTGGCCATCTGGAGGGAAAGCCTCCCTAGGGGGCTGAAAGCAGGTGGCTGTGCATGGTGGGCTCCACTTGGAGATGCTCTGTGATATGGCCACAAAGAGGCAGCCTGAAAGGCCTGAGCTGTTGGGTAACAGAGCAGAGCTCTGGCAACGTGCAAAGCCTGCAGACAGTGGGTCGGTAACGGCCTGGTCAGGTGGAATTCTGAGACCACCATAGGGTGGAACCTGGGGCACAGTTTCAGCACCACCATGTCCCTATGGAAGGACGTGGAAGGGCTTGGCGCTTGCTGACCTTCCAAGCTGATGCGATGGCCAGACCATCTTGGTAGTCAGGTGGCAGATGGTTAATTCCTAGGCAAAATGTTACGGGTTATTGTGATGCCTTAAAAAAAAAAAAAAAAAAAGTGAATGTTCCTTTTTTTTTTTTTTTTTTTTTAAACACTACTGAGCTTATAATTAAGGTAAATTTTTGGGCCCCATAATCAGAAACGGTCCCACGTGAGTCAGGTCTCTGGCAGGCAGGAAAGCATGAAGGAGGCCCCTGGAGGAATTCTGATGCCGTAGGGTGGGAGAAGTCAGAATACGACTGGACCACGGTGTGACGCGCAGATATTGCAGCAAGGTGAGAGGTAAAGCAGAATACGGCACAAGAGCGTCCGCCGGGTCAACATGACAGGGAGTTGCCCATTTGGAGAATTTCTTCCATTTCGAGGAATAAGCTTTCCTGGTGGAAGGTTTCTTGTTTTGCATAAAAATATCCTGGCAGCAACTGCATCCTGCAAGTTCAGTAGGGCTCGGCCAGCCAGCGTCCAGGCCCTCTCAGTGCATCTCTGATCTTGGTTCTGAGCTATTATACTGGTACAAGCCGGGAGGAATATTAGGGGAGGGGAGGACGCTGCCCCTGGACATCTGTAACAGGTCAGAGCCAAAACTCTCCTGGCCAGGGGCCATCGGGATGATTACAGCCATGTCCGGTCTATCTTGTGTCAGGGGAAAAAGGCATCCAGCAGGGAACCTGGGCTCAGGCCTTCCTGGAGCAGAAGTTCAGACCCTTGGTGGTGTGCTCTGTGGCCAAGAAGTGTATGGTGGGCATCTAGGATGGACTTCTGCAGTGACCACTTGTGGCTGGCCCCCTGGTCTGCTCAGGAAGTCAGCCAGGTTGTTGCCGACCCCTGGAAGGGGGACAGCCAGTGGGGTCGGCCCATGTTGATGGTACTATTCCTAGAGCTTGATGGCTTCCGGGACAATCGAGCGCTGCCCAGATGTGCTGGCAGGATTTGCATGGTGGAGTTTGGAAGAACAGGCAGGAACGCTACATAGGCCCTCAGCTCCAGGACAGTCCTGGGTAGGATCAGCTCACAATGAGACCATGTGCCTTGCATCTGCAGGCACTGCAGTGTGTCCCTGACGCATCCACAATAAGAGTTGTCAGGGAGTGGCCAGAGAACGCCACCCCTTTTCCCACGCTCCCCAGGTCTAGCCGCCAGGCAGGCTCTCCCAGGATCTGAGGGACTGTGACCCATTCGTTCATGATGTCTGGATGGGGAATACATGGACCTCAGGCACAGCTGTGAGGACCATAGGGTGAGTCTGGCAAGTGGCATCACATATGCACATATCGGCGCGTGGCCTCAGAGTCCCAGACACACATGTGCTGTCGGTCTTGCCTGTAGATCATTTATCTCTGACTGAAGAAACTGGAATCCCTCCTCCAGCAGGTTGGCCCTGGCTGATCTGGAATCAGTCCGAGCTCCTGTGAACTCTATTGTCTGCAACAGTGAGAGATTTTTCTTTAATTCCCAAGGAGTCCTAGCTGCGTGAACAGGGAAAGGCCGTAGTGTAAGGCAGTTCCAGTCTCCTGTGGGATCTGCCCGTGACCAGCCAGTTGTCCAGGTATGGACAGAAATGGATTCCCTGGCTTCTGACATGCGCTGCTTCTACAGCAAGACCTTTGGCGCACACTCAGCACCGGAAAGTCTGAAGGGCAGAACCCTGCACTGATAATGGTTGGGCCCCGCTGTGAATCTGAGGTACTTCCTGTGGGCTGGGTACACACCCTGCACATCAAGTGCTATGAACCAGTCTTGAGCTTGGAGAGAGGTGATGATGGAGGCAGGTGTTACCCTTCCTGACCCAAAGACAGTGAATGTGTTCGGTCAGCGTCCTCAGGTCTAGGATTGGAAGATGACCTGACCTCCCTTCTCCTTTGGAGTGAGGAAATACCAGTAGAAGCCTTTTCTCCCAGTCTCTGTTGGAACCTTTGCCATGGCTTCTAGATGTAGCAACAAGGCTTCTTCCGCTTGTCGCAGGCTCTCATGGAAGAGGGATGGGGTGGCCCCAGGCAAAGATTTGTAACATCCGTTTATCTGACATGATGGCAGACGATGCCAGGTGGGATGGGGCTAGGTGGCTTCTGAAGGTTGTGTTCTCCAATGCAGCTCTCGACTGTCTTGTCGATCCGTTGACGTGTGGCGGAGCGGCTGTGCTGCCGAGGAAAAGGAAGGTTGGTGCCCATGTTGTATCTTGGCAGCTTCTTGGCATGACATTCTGACTGTATGGGGTGGCAGGACAGTGAGTGCTGCTGAGGCTGGGGATGCAATGGCCTGTTGAATGGAGGGGTGCAAGTCCCCAGAGTGCAAGGTGGCTTTTGAGTCCTTCAGTGAGTGCAGAGGGCTGGCCCCCTTCTCGCTCAGCAGTCTGGAGCCTTCACAGGGTACATCCTCTATCACAGCCCGGAGCCACGGTGTGCTGTCTATGGCCACCGTGGTGCCCAACGACCTGGCCATGGTCTCAGAAGCATTGCCACCAGCTGCTTTACATCCTTGAGTTCTGCTCTGCTGTCACGAGGGTGTCGCCCTGTCCCACGTCAGGAAGTTGTACTTGGCCAGCAGGGCCTGACAGTTAGCCACGCACAGCTGCAGCGAAGCTGGAGTATGAATTCTTCCCAAGCAGGTCGAGACATCTGGGGTCCTTGTGCTTTAGCTCAACCTCAAACGTCTCTTCCTAGCAAATACGACAAAGGAGGCTGGGTCAGCTGAGTATCCAAGAACTCAAATCCCACGGAGGCCGGAACCTGGGACTGCTTGTCAATCACTTCCCCATTCGCTTCCCTGTGGCCACAGCCCATTAGCAGGGTCCAGCAGTCCCTCCTGTTGGCTAGGAGGCTGATCCTGCCAGACCAGAAGCCAAGAGGGGGTCAAACAGCTTGTGAGATTTCTCCAACATGCCGAGGGTCCCAGCAACACTCGCAAGGAGCTCCCGGAACAATTGAAAGTCATCCAGTGCCGGCAGCAGAGCTGAAGACACTGGTGATAACAGGAGAGATCATCAGTGCTGAGAGGGGGCGTCACGTTGCTCTGCCCCTGGTGTTCATGTGTCAATGGCCCGCTTTTGGGGGGGGTGGGGGGGCAGGAGGAGAGAGAGAGAGAGAGAGAGATCTCCTTTTCCTCGAGGGTGGAGACTGGCTTCTCCATCCTGGCCACGGTGGGCCGCAGCATCCAACAGGGCCAAAACAACAGGTCACAGGGGGACAATCGACTCTCTGGGTGGCTCAGATGCTTCTCCAGAGCCAGGCTCCGTGCTAGCAGGACTCCATCTCCCCAGCCCTTGATCTCGCATGGGGCTTGGAGGACTTGGAGGCTGTGCAGTCTGTCCTTATGGGAGGACACCCAGCTCCTTCTTCATTTCTGCCTCGCTGCTCAGAGTAGCCCCTCTTGGTCCCTGACGTTGACCCCACCGGTGCTGGTGCCAGCTTTGACATGGACGCCGAGGCTGGCTTAATGCCAGTCTCTTGACGGATCCTTCCTCAGTGCTGAGTTCTCAGTACTCACTGCCTGAGTCTGCCCAAGACGGTGCTGCTGCAGCTTGTTTCCCGGGGCTCTGACAAGACCTTCATGGACTGTTCCAGAAGGTGGAGTTTCAGCCTTGCGTCTCACACCTCTCAATCTGGCAGAGAAGGCCAAGCAAAGTGAATACGCAATTCCCCCAGGTAAGAGACACCCACAGCCTCCATCCTTCAGGGGATGGAGTCCAGTGCAGGATGGACCGGGCTGGAAGCCCACAGGGCAGAGTCTGACCACTGGAATTCAGTCCCAATGGTGGGATCCGTTCATGGCTGACAACCAGTCGATCAGAAGCGATTCTGAGGACTTTGGAAATTTTGATAAAGTTTAGCCTGAGCTGAGAACTCCAGGTTGCATTTCAGTGCCATGGGCAGTCCAGCTGCCCCACCCTTCATGCATTGTATGGGAGAGCGAGGCAGCAGAGGGCTCGTGCCAGCCGGGGCAGACGCCGCTATTCTGAAAAGCCTCCAGTCTGGTGTGCATGAGGCGCATGCTCACCCACAGCGGGATCCACGCTGACACACACTGAAGAACTAGTGTGTTCCAGAAAGGCAGACCCAGACTACCTGAAGGTCAATCCTCTTCAGAAACTCTGGCTCTTTGGCCTGCCTATGTGGAATCCCCAGTCAGGGACCCCTCCCCGCCGCCCCCACGAGCCTGGCTTTGTAACCCCAGTACTCCCAGGGGACAGAAGGCAGAGGCTCACGTCAGCCCAGGTCACACTGCACTCTAGCTCTGCAAGCAAAACAATGTGGTCATTAGCCTTGGGTGCTCTGACGAGAGTGCTAGGATACATGCTCTAAAAGAACTGGAGAAGCCCCGTTGTATCAATGAGTCAGATTCTCCACAGGGAAAGCCTCTCCCCTCAGCTCTATCTGCACCTGCTTTCCCTCATCCCTGAGATGGAGAATCCACCACAGCCACTGGGAGTCTGTTCCAACGGTTAAACACCAGTTCTAATTGGACAGGTCTGACTGACTTCCAGGGTGGGTCTTGTTCTGCCTCTCTTTGCTAGATTAAAGAGCCTTTAGTCCCCAGGATTTCCTCTCAGTGAAATCAAGTCACCTCTCAGTCTCCTTTTCCCTCAGCTAAACAGAATGAGCCTGTAAGTCTCCACCTGCCAACCGTTTCCCTCGCTCCTTTCTGTATCCTCTCCAGTTTTCCAACACCCTTGGTTAAAATGTGCCCCGGAGCTGGGGCAGCGTTTCAGCACTGGCTGCACCAGTGCTGCGTAGACAGGAGAATCCTCACTCTACTCCTATGCACATGTCTGGCTCCCCAGGACCTCATCAGCCTGTTCTGCCACACGCCGAGTGCTAAGTTTCTAATGAGAATGTTGTGCAGGCACATAACAGGTGCGCAGTTACCTTTATCAACCACACTCACAATACCAAAGGATTAAACCCGGCTTGACAAGCCCCATTTGCCATAAAGCCACATGGAATGGCATTAATTATGTGCCTATCCTTTAATTTACTGATTGAATACAGCACGGAGAGGACAGCCCTATGTCCAGCCCAGGGAGACGGCCCCAGGCTCCGGGTGCTGACAAACTGGTGAGAGCTGCCCCAGAACCACGAAGAGAGTCTCACGCTGGAAAAGGAGCCAAATCCAGCCACGTTTCCGTAGCCACCATCCTGTGCTGGGAGGCAGGGTTCTGCTGGGCACCAGCACTCTTGCCCAAAGCTGGGCAGAGCATAGATACAGACCCAGGAATGCCGACCACCCTTGCTGTGACCATGGCAGAGGCAGGGGTCCTGAGACACAGAAGGGACTCACCTCCTGGCGTAGGCATACAGCACATGTTTCCGCTCCTGCAGGGACAAATGCCTCTCCACAGGGGACTTCGCAAAGAGCTTCACAGCGGGCTGGGGGAAGAGAGCATTCAGGGAGCAGCCACACTGCATGGCCAGGCAAGCTGCCAAGTAGCCCAGCACCCACCCCTCCCCACGCACCTTACCATGACCTCAGCACCTGTGCTTCTCACGGAGAGCGTCAGTACTAGAGGCCGCAGAAGTCTCCAGTCCCATCAGCATCACAGGCCGGAGCTTGGGTGGCCACAGCTGAACCAGCCCCTGGCGCCCAGCTCCCCACACTGCCAGGCCATGAGTTGGGTCTAGCGAGGGAGAGGAGCTCATCACCCCCGTTCCTGGCCCTGACTTGTCTCCTTCCTCGGCAGTCCCAGCTCTCTCAAACCCGCTACCAGCTCTTGGGGGCAAGCCCCAGCGCAGCCCTGAGAGCACCTGTGGGCCAGCGGATTCAGCCTCCCCAGGTCCCCCTCTCGATGTCCCACCAGCAGGCACCTTGGAGGAGGATGAAGCTGCAGGGCACTGAGGGCTGGAGGCCGCTGGAGTCTGGGACGTTGACGGAGCAAGCAGGCCAGGCTCCGGATCCTTGTCCTCAGGGAGGAGGGGCACCTGGCCCTCCAGGAGGTTGGCGATGGTAGTGTCCACGCAGTTGGTCTGGGCTGTGGGGACACAGGGGCTCGGTTAGAGTGGGAGCTGCTGCTGAAGCTAAGGGACCTGTGCAGGGATTCTCCATGTCCCAACGAGCCCCATAGCACAACAGTCCCCAGGCCTCCACGCCGGATGTTGAAGGGCAGCAGCCAGCCTCTGCCCCACAGGGTCCACACGAAGGTCCCAGGTATGCGCTTACCCAGGTCTCTCCTGATGGTCCCCAGAGACACATGTGGGAGCACCTCCTTGACCCGCTGGACCATCTCCGTGATCCGCACATCCTCGGGAGCAAGAGGCCCGACACCAGCCAGGCTGGGAGATGCCCTGGGCCTGGCAACCAAGGACTGGCTTGAGGCTGCAGGAGTAAGAACAGAAACATGAACGGGCAGCCCAGGGGAGGGTGCAAGGCCCAAGCTAGCCTGGCCAGGGGAGCGATGACCCGCTGGCATCTCTCGCTTCTACAGGCTTTATAAGGGGACCCCCCACCTCACCAGGTCTGCCCTTATCCCAGTCTGGAGCAGGCAGGCTGGGGTAACGCCCTTTCCCAGGAGTGCCTCCTGCTTCCCCAGGGAGGGGGCTGGCACTGGAAGAGCACGTCCTTTTCCCTCCCCCAGCAGATCAGGGCAGCCACCAAGGCAGAGAGCGGCAGTAGGAGGGGCTCTGCCGGAGCCCAGGCATGTGCTCCGCAGCAGGGAGGGCAGACACATACCTGGGGCAAAGAGGTGAGGCGGGGTGTGTCTCAGCCTCTTCATATGCTCAGCTTTATCCGCTGCGGTGAGTCGCGTAGAAACCACGCCCAGCTCCACGGCCAAGAGCTACAGAAAACACACAGGAGAGAGTCAGCACAGTCATGCCCAGGGCAACAAGATCCAAGCACCACAATGCACCTGTGCGCCCAGGTGTAAGGTCTGAGGCCTTTTTCTGCCGCCACATTAGGACAGGAGCAAAGAAGCAGAAAGTCACATGCTCCCATTCCATCTAAATTACATTACAACAATGAATCTTGGGGCAGTTAAGGCGATGGCGTTCCTGTCCTAATAGCACCATCACCACCAGATAAAGAAACAGATCTTAAGATGTTTAAAGAAAATGATGCATTCTGTCTGGCAAAGAATCACTTAACAGCTGTGATTGTGAAATCCCTACTTCTTTATTGTTATGCCTTTATGGTCCCCGCTTCTCTATTGTTTATCTCTAATGTCTCTGTCTGGTTCTTTGTTTCTGTCTGTCTCTGACTAATTTTGCAAGATTTAAATCAACTAAGGTGGTGGTGTATGATTGGTTAAACAATTGTTTCACAATATGTTAGGATTGGTCAAAGAATTATTTTGTAGTACTTTAGTTTAAAATGATTGGTTAAGGCAGAGGTGGGCAACTTACGGCCCGCGGGCAACATCTGGCCCGGCCCCTGAGCTCCTGGCTGGGACGCTAGCCCCCAGGTCCTCCCCTGCTGTTCCCCCTCCCCCGCAGCCTCAGCTCACTGTGCCACCCGGGCAGCCCAGCTGCAGAGCCGCAGCCTGACCCGGTGCTGTGCACTGGCATGGCTGGCTCCCGCCACAGCCGCGCCGCCAGCCACCAGTGCTCCAGGCAGCGCGGTAAGGGGGCAGCGGGGGTTGGATAGAGGGCAGAGGAATTCGGGGTGTTGGTCAGGGGACGGAGGTATGATAGGGGTCGGGGTGGTCAAAGGGCAAGGAACGGGGGGGGGGTGAATGGGTGCAGGGGGCCTGGGGGGGGGTCAGAAAGGGGGGGGGGGGGGGAGGGGTAGGGGGCAGGGACCAGGCCACACCTGGCTGCCTGGGGAGGCACAGCCTCCCCTAACCGGCCCTCCATACAATTTCCGAAACCCAATGCGGCCCTCAGGCCAAAAAGTTTGCCCACCCCTGGGTTAAGGTGTAGCTAACCAGGACTCAAGTTTAACTAACTGGGGTCCAAACAGAAATTCTTTGGAACCTAATTCAGATACAGCCCAAGATCAGAGTTGCCAGACCTCCACATCCTGCCAACTATCTTATGCAGAAGCCGGAGTCCCTGGACCAGTGGTTCTCAACCTTTCCAGACTACTGTACCCCTTTCAGGAGTCCAATTTGTCTTGCGTACCCCCGGGTTTCACCCCACTTAAAAACTACTTGCCTACAAAATCAGACATTAAAATAAGAAAGTGTCACAGCCCACTGACAGGTTTCAGAGTGGTAGCCATGTTAGTCTGTATCAGCAAAAAGAACGAGGAGTCCTTGTGGCACCTTAGAGACTAACACATTTATTTGGGCACAAGCTTTCATGGGCTATAACCCACTTCAGTTTTTAGCCCACGAAAGCTTATGCCCAAATAAATGTGTTAGTCTCTAAGGTGCCATAAGGACTCCTCGTTCTTTTCACAGCACACTATTACTGAAAAATTGCGGACTCATTTTTTCTGTATGAAATTTTAGTTTGTATTGACTTTGCCAGTGCTTTTATGGAAGCCTGTTGTAAAACTCGGCAAATATCTAGATGAGTTGATATACCCCCTAGAAGACCTGTACCCCTGGTTGAGAACCACTGCCCTGGACAACCTGATCCTGACTGGCCACCAGAAAAAATTTGCATGCCTTATTGGGAGCGGTGAGCATTGTATGCTTAGCACGTGTATTCTTGTTTGGTAACTGTTAATAAATAGAGTTTAAGGCTATTACTATATTACTGTGTAAGGAGCTTTTTGCTGGTAAAAAGCCCTGCAAACCTGCAGAAGAGTATGCCCTGAGCCCTAGGAATTGGGGAAGGGTAGGTGCCTTTCATCCGGAGCTGTAGGAACTGGGAAAGGGTGTGGATGCCTAAATTAACCGGGTTATGCCTTGAGCCCACAGAAGGGTAAAGGTAGGGTGTCCTAGAGTGCGCAGGTAACAGGGAGAGTGCCACAAATACTGGCACTCTGTTGGCTATTCGTGCCAGACAGCACCACTCTGCATTTGACAGATTCTCAGAAATCCTTACTACCTCCCTAGCAGTGTCACGTGCTAGCTCTCCCTGCGCTCTGGGATGGAGGTGACCTGGTCTTCCCCAGTGTCAGCACACTAAGCTCTGAGCTTTGCTTTCCCCTCGGCTGTGGTAAATTCCATTTCTATACCCTCATTCCCATTAGCCGGCCTGCCTGCATGCACGGAGCTGTGGAGGGGCAAATATAGCAGGCCATGAGGGATATGACAAATTGGGGGGTAACAAATATGGGCGCAGGGATACCCCCTCCATCCAGACACACACCCTGGCCCCTCCCTGGAGACGCTCTCTGCCCCAACACAGACACTGCTCACACCTACCGATCCAGTCCCAACCCTCCTCTAGGACACCCTGCAACTGCAGCAGCCCCAACTCTCCCTCCCTCAGCCCCTCCTACCTCCTGAACTCGGAGCGCAAACTCCTCATTCGGCTCATCAGCTTGTCTGAAGACAGGCGGCATCCACCTGATGGGAGACAACAGCACTGGGCTGACTGCTCCTGGCATGGCTGGGAGCCTGGGCACCAGGGCCCTCCCCTGAGTCCACCCGAGCTCCCCTGGCCCAGGAACAGGGCCAAGCCCCAGGGATAGCAACGCGAATGAGAGGTGTGGCAGAGGAGGGAGGTGGATTGGGAAGGGGGGGTTACTGGGGAGGAATTGAACCCATTTGATTTAGACTCTTTGTTAACTGTCAGGAAAAGGGGTGTCAGTGGGCTGTTAACGTGGTTCCCAGAGGAGGAGCCGCTGCCCCAGTGAGGCAGCAAGAACACAGAGGCACCAGGGTTAGACACAAGGTGTGGGCAGGAAAACTGCTATGTGCACCACAGCCTGGGGGAAAAGGACACAGTCTGTCCCAGGTTCCCTGCTGGGAGGGACTCAACGCGGACCCTTTCCCAGGCCCAGCGAAGGCCCACTGAAGGGAAGGAGAGCTCCCCCACAGATCCAGCTCTCCTCCTCTATGGCGGATTGTCTTTAGCCTGCACTGCCACAATGAGGGAGAAAGGGACAGAGGGGAAGAGCCCAGCAAGTGACCCTGCTCAGGGACTGTGCCCTCAAGACGCTGCGTTTTGGCAAGAGCAGGGGAGATTTTGCTCACTGATATCCCAAACTGAGTTGTATGCTGTAATACAGACATGCTGAGCCACTCTGCCAGCCGAGGGTGGATGGAGACCGGCTAAGCCCTGGGATTCACTGGGAGAGGGGCCCAGCCTGCATTGCTCAAATGAGCGAAGAAGGGGAGTGTCAGGAGAAGCCTCCCAGCAGGGAGAGGCATCGACTTGAGGGAAAGGCTGAGCCAGCTGCAGGGAACCACCGAAGCACAGAGGAGGCAGGAGCTGACAAGGGAAAGACAGCAGAGAAACGTGGGGAAAAGGACCCAGGGAGACCAAGGCACTCCTCACTGGTACTGGATTCCTCTCCCCCTCTCAGGAACCAGGAGCCCAAAAAGAGGCTCCTCCCACACCAGGAACCTGGAGAGGAGAAAAGCAGGGACTCGGCACCCAGCTGGACAGCCTGGGACCCAGGCCCAGGGCCAGCAACTCAGACACTGGCAGCGGCAGAGCCAGGAGTGGGACACAGCAGGGCCCTGCCCCACCCCCCTCCTCAAAGGAGAGCGAGAGATAGTACCTTACTTGATAAACTGTGAAGGGAACAAAGAAGGTCCAGAGCAGCTCTGTGATCCAGGAGGAGTCGGCCACACTCTGGGGAAGAGAGCACAGTGAGAGCCACACACAGCCAGCGAGATGGGGCAACATGGCACTTACAGCACAGACATGCCCAAAGGAAGGAAGAGAGCACAGCAAAGACCTACCCTGAGGCAAATCCAGGCAGGCTGCTTTCTCACCAGGCAGAACTAAGAGGGACTGAGATGATTGGGGATGTGGATTATGACAAGGAAACATGCACAGGACTAGCACCAACTGACCACATAGCTCCAGGGCTTGCCCCACTCCTACCATCAGAGCAGACAGGTGTGTCCCCCTCCCCACTCGTAACTGACAGAACCTGCTCTCAAATGAAAGACTGGTAATGGCTTCAGGCCTATGGACCATCAACAATTTTCTGGACTCACAGGAAGGCTCTACTCTCTAGGCCAGAATCATAGTATGGAAGAATGTTGGACTCAATGACATTGCTTGGATCTGTTTTGGGCACTAGGACGCCTATAACACAAACAATTCATAGCTAAGGAATACCCAGACCAGACAAAACTTGAAGATTTTCCAGACCCGTCAAGACCTTGTGAGAGAAATAGGTTGTATGGGAATTCAGACTTTAAACTTATTTTTATTTCTTAAATGGATTTCACTGAGAGATTTTAAAGTTACTTCTCTATCAAGATGAAACTTTCAAAGATAAAGTGTTTGATTTACGACGTAATTCCTACATATATAGATTATTAAATTGTTGATTGAGAGAATATTAACAAAATTTGACCAAAAGATGTCCAACTTATTTTTAATGTTGTTAATGGATGAATGCTGAGTGGCTGGTTGTTACTAGGACTCTTCATAGACTTTTATAGGATTTTTTGGTCAAATTTTCCATGCACTGGCGACAATGTCATCTCAAGACTTTTTCATTCCACTAAGACCATGTCATCTTCCTCACCAAGTGGTCCCATGTTGTTCCTTTTTGATATTTTGGAGGATCAGATTTACAGTCTCCGTGGTACGCAAATCACCGAATATTGTGACTTATGTCACATCAAGCAAGAGGCCACACTAGCCAGAGACAAGCCTCTCCCCGCACTCAAAGGAGACCCCCACTAGCAAGAAGCGATGTGCCAGCAGCATCTGTCTGGCTCAGGGACTGCTGCTCCATTACCTTTAGAATTTCCTTTTTCTCTTTGGTTTGTATTAAATGGGAGGTGTCCCAACCTTTACATTCCCTAATTTTAAGCTGTCAAAGGGTGTCTGAGAGTCCACTGGGGGACACCACAATGGTCCTCAGTTCTAAAGTCTCAGACACCCATCAAAATGTGTTCTACATTCTGTGTTTAGAAGCCCTAAAAAAATTACTGCCAGGTGTAACTTTTGGCACATAAGACTGGTCAAACTTCCGCTCGTCAGTTTTGTTGGAATCTGTTATAACCTCTCTGCTGGAGGGTGGGTTAGGAGGGGCTTAGGACTGCAACACAAGAACTGAAAGCCAAGGAAGTAGCTTTGTAATTGGCTCTGAAACTGTGGTTTAAACAGTCGATAATTTGGTTTCAGTATTAAAACATTTAACACTCCCAAATCATAAACTGGATTAACTGGTAACATTCCTTAGTTGGGGTTTATGAACAAATGGACAGCTTCCTCCACAGATCCCTTCTTAGGCTTTATAAAGGTGGATTATTTGTTGAATTAATCTGGTGATGTAATTGCAATCCTGCATTGAAAGGACCTGGTTGATTTGATAGTTATATTGTTGTTTAATTTGTAATTTAGTTTAGCAATATTAACAGAAGCTTAGCTGATATTTTCTGGATTTTGTTCAACAGTTTTAATAACATTTATGAAACTGATAGAGTCACATTTCTTTCAATCAGCACCGTAGGTCCAGACCTTTTGAGGACTGCATGGATAACGGCTGGTCAATTTTAGTCCCTAAGCAGCTCCCCTCAATTAGCCTTTGGTCCTCACAGCCTGGCACTGTGTGGCTAGAACTCCTGGAACTTTCCTTGGTTATCCTGACAGTCAGTGACAACTCCTGGATGAAAGAGACTTCTGTAGGGTGGGCTAGGGCGGGGGGCTTTTGTCTATTATTTCTTGGCATCTGTCCCATTGCTTTCCTTATTTTCTGCTCTAAGTTGTGGGTCTAATGGGTGTCAGGGCAGCCAAGCTGCTCTGACAACACACTTTCCAGATGCGGTCCCTGCCTGCTTAGTAGGCCTCATCTGACCCTGCTGCTGAGAGAGGGAACCTGCACTTGTGAGACTAACCCAGGCCCCAGTTTTCGGCCTGAGCAAATATCCATGGAGAAGGGTGTCCTTGCTTGCCCAAGAGAGGGTGCTCGCTCTGGCTCCACGTGACAGCTGTATAACCACCCATCCACCTCTGGCCATTACAGAGTAACTCCTTCCTTTCCCTCACCCCACCATTTTATCGCTGCCTCTATCTGTTAAATCAGTTTCTCTCTCCTCAAGCCCAAAGTCACAGCTTTAAGGGAGCTGAAAACGTTATGGCTGCAACCCATTTAACGGTGTCACTGTCAACATATTAACACTAGCATCCGAGAGGAGAAATGGGCTATGCTTCATGTGCGAGCCTAGGCAGACCTGAACTCAGCCCCGCGTGCCTGGGGGCGAGTCACGTAGTCCCTCAGGGGATAATCGCGCTTCCTGATCTCGTGGGGTACTGTGAGAATAAACGTGTTAAAATTGGCGGGGTGCTGAGATACTAGTGATGGGACCCAGAGAGGAGCCTTGCCTAGGCAGGTCGATAGATCACAAACATACCAATATTGCCATCAGAACTTAAGAGATGTGTGAAAGGCAAAGCCGATGTCAGTGAAATTCCCTGTGAGGAAGCAGAACGCCTGCCTCACATGGCCACTGAGAAGTTTGACACGGAGGGAAAGAACCCAAAGCACAGGGCGCAAAGTAACGGCAATGGTAACCCTCTAGCACGACCCCCCTAAGCCGTACGCACCCATTATGGGCTCGGGGCTCTTTGCCCCACACCTCTAGACTCACCACAGCAATTAAGGGCCTCTGAACTTGCAGAGCCACAGGCTGAATCACATCCAGGATTGAGAACGGCCAGGAGCTGAAAAGGAAACATCCCAGCGATTAACAAGGGCCACAGAGATAGGCCAAGGCAGTCCTGTCCCCAGGAACATCCCCCACCACCACTACCTGAAGCGAAGAAGGCCGACTCGACCATTAGTGGCTGCCTCCTCTGGGAACAGCAGCAGAGGTGGATTCCCCCCATGGGACGAATACACCTTCAGGGAATCCACCAGCTCTGCCCGGCTCCCCACCGCCCCTAGCTCCATGAATCCCCGTGACCAGCAGATGAAACCCGGCGTGCCATTCAGCGCAGGCTGCAAGAGAAGAGCAAGGGCAAATTAGTGACCCCCACCCGGTCTCCCTGCTAAGACTCCAGCCTGCTGGTCCATGTGGATCCAGACTGCCCGACAGCCCTTCCCTCCCCAGACACTGCAGCAGCAGCCGGGTGTCCTCCCAACGGCCCCCAGCTGTGAACGGGAGGAGAGGGGCCTTGGGTACAAGATTTGTTATCCCTCCCCACACCAAGTGTGTTGCCCTTCAGGACTGTGCAAAATACAAGTCCTCTCAGGGGAGAGTGCTTATTAGGGCTATCGATTAATCGCAGTTAACTCACGTGATTCACTAAAAAAATAATGAATTGCAATTAAAAAGATTCATCATGATTAATCGCAGTTTTAATCGCATTATTAAACAATAGAATACCAACTGAAATGTATTTTGGATGTTTTTCTACATTTTCATATATATTGTATTCTGTGTTGTAACTGAAATCGAAGTGTATATTATTTTTTATTACAAATATTAGCAGTGTAAAAATGATAAACAAAAGAAAAAAATATTTTTCAATTCACCTCATACTGTAGTGCAATCTCGGTCATCTCTTTGTCATTTGCAAATTTGACCCCATCAGCTCAGGATTAAACAAAGACTGTGAATGGCCAGCCAACTACAAAAGCAGTTTCTCCTCTCTTGGTTTTCATACCTTAACTGCTAGAAGAGGGCCTCATCCTCCCTGATTGAACTGACTTATCTCCAGACTGATTCTGGCCTGCATATTTATACCTGCCTCTGGTAATTTCCACCACATGCGTCTAACGAAGTGGGTATTCACCCATGAAAACTTATGCTCCAATACATCTGTTAGTCTATAAGATGCCACAGGACTTTGTTGCTTTTGTCATGAAAGTGCAACTTACAAATGTAGATTTTGTTGTTGTTACATAACTGCACTCAAAAACAAAACAGTGTAAAACTTCAGAGCCTACAAGTCCACTCAGTCCCACTTCTTGTTCAGCCAATTGCTACGACAAACAAGTTTGTTTACGTTTACAGGAGATAATGCTGCCCTCTTCTTATTTGCAATGTCACCAGAAAGTGAGAACAGGCATTTGCACAGCACTTTTGTAGCTGGCATTGCAAGGCATTTATGTGCCAGATATGTTAAAAATTGGTATGCCCCTTCATCTTTTGGCCATCATTCCAGAGGATAAGCTTCCATGCTGATGACACTTGTTAAAAAATGTGTTAATTAAATTTGTGACTGAACTCCTGGGGGAAGAATTGCACGTCACCTGCTCTGTTTTTTACCCACATTCCACCATATATTTCATGTTATAGCAGTCTTGGATGATGACCCAGCATGTTGTTCGTTTTAAGAACACTTTCATTGCAGATTTCACAAAATGCAAATGTGAGATTTCTAAAGATAGCTACAGCATTCAACCCAAGGTTTAAGAATCTGAAGTGCCGTCCAAAATCTGAGAGGGATGAGGTGTGGAGCATTCTTTCAGAAGTCTTAAAAGAGCAACACTCCAATGTGGAACCTACAAACCCTGAACCACCAAAAAAGAAAATCAACCTCCTGCTGGTGGCATCTGACCCAGATAATGAAAATGAACATACGTCGGTCTGCACTGATTTGGATTGTTATCGAGGAGAACCTGTCATCGGTATGGACGCATGTCCCCTGGAATAGTGGTTGAAGCATGAAGGGACATAGGAATCTTTAGCGCATCTGGCACATAAATATCTTGCAACACCGGCTACAACAGTACCATGAGAACACCTGTTCTCACTTTCAGGTGACATTGTAAACAAGCAGCGGGCAGCATTATCTCCTGAAAATGTAAACAAACTTGTTTGTCTGAGCGACTGACTGAACAAGAAGTAGGACTGAGTGGACTTGCAGGCTCTAAAATTTTACATGGTTTTATTTCTGAATGCAGTTTTTTTGTTTTGTTTTACATAATTCTACATTTGTAAGCTTAACTTTCATGATAAAGAGATTGCACTACAGTACTTGTATTAGGTGAATTGAAAAATACTTTTTTGTTTTTTTACAGTGCAAATAATTGTAATAAAAATTAAATATAAAGTGAGCACTGTACACTTTGTTTTCTGTCTTGTAATTGAAATCAATATATTTGAAAATGTAGAAAACATCCAAAAATATTTAAATAAAAGGTATTCTATTGTTGTTTAACAGTGTTGTTATTGGCGATTAATTTTTATAATGGCTTGACAGCGCCAGTGTTTATTATTTCTATTGTCAGCAGACCCTCGTCACACAGCATCGCTCAGTGCTTCCTGGGCAGGTGCAGGCAGCCCTCTGCACCCACAGGAAACAGCCAGCACCCTGGGAAAGCCCCAAACCCAGCTGTGCTTCTGCTCATGTCTATTTAAAGAGCCAGGAAGGGTAGGCAGAGGCTACACGTTTGCTTGGGTGACCCAGTTCTCTGCCCCTCCTTAACTTGAACCAACCAGAACCCAATAGCATAACATACAAGCCTAAAGAGAGCTCAAGGCTTGTTCAATTATTCATTAATAAAGACAGACCCAGGAGCCTGTCCCCAATCCCTGAACAGGTCACTAAGTGCTTCTCCTAGGGGATGCAGCCCCAGAACCCTGCATGACTCACCGTATTGCACGAGGTCAGTAGGTTGATGACACTGTGGTCGAAGTGCGTCACGTGGTTGGCAATGTAAACCCTGACATTGGCATCCCGGAGATGGGGGTCACTTTGCCGTACAAACAGACCCAGCACCGAACACATCACACGCACGATAAACCTAACAACAGGAACAGAGACCCCCAGCCCCATTGTGACCAGAACTGGTTTAGCTGACCAGTGAATAAAGACGAGACTAGCAAGGGCTATACAGACGCTGCGGAATTAGGACTGAGGGGCACCAGAGGTGTGTTATGTGGGGGGACAGGGCGAGTGGGAGGAAGCTCAGGGCTGGGATAGCAGGGGCACCAACCAGCAGAACTGTGTGGGGAGAGCTCAGCACTGGAATCATGAGGGAGTGGCTGCAGGTGCACTTGCTGGCTGCTTGCCTTGCTGCTCTCAGCCCCTGCAGTTTGGCACTTAGGCAAAAGAAACCTGTTGTCAGGCTGCATGTGCCATGGGGCTCAGGCCCTAGAGTCACCAGCAAAGGGGCCTCCTTGCTCAGGACTGGGGATGAAGGGCCTGCTAAGCACAAATGGCACCAGACAGAGCAGCCACAAGGCCAACCTGCACACCTAACAGCAAGCCCCAGCGGGCCAGGCAGAGGCAGCTCCAACTCCATGCAGAGCTGGGGTGCTCCACAGGACCACCTTGCAGACAGGCAGAACATAAGAAAAGCCGTACCAGGTCAGACCAAAGGTCCATCTAGCCCAGTATCCCGTCTATCGACAGTGGCCAATGCCAGGTGCCACAGAGGGAGTGAACCTAACAGGCAATGATCTCTCTCCTGCCATCCATCTCCATCCTCTGACAGACAGAGGCTAGGGACACCATTCCTTACCCATCCTGGCTAATAGACATTAATGGACTTAACCTCCATGAATTTATCCAGTTCTCTTTTAAACACTGTTATAGCCCTAGCCTTCACAACCTCCTCAGGTAAGGAGTTCCACAAGTTGACTGTGCACTGCATGAAGAAGAACTTCCTTTTATTTGTTTTAAACCTGCTGCCTATTAATTTCATTTGATGACCCCTAGTTCTTGTATTATGGTAATAAGTAAATAACTTACTGATGAAGGCGTACCATCAATTTATATAAGGGCAATAATATATTCTCAGTCTTATTCTCTATCTCCTTTTTAATGATTCCTAACATCCTGTTTGCTTTTTTGACCGCCTCTGCACACTGCGTGGACATTTTCAGAGAACTATCCACGATGACTCCAAGATCTTTTTCCTGACTTGTTGTAGCTAAATTAGCCCCCATCATATTGTATGTATAGTTGGGGTTATTTTTTCCAATGTGCATTACTTTACATTTATCCACATTAAATTTCATTTGCCATTTTGTTGCCCAATCACTTTGTTTTGTGAGCTCTTTTTGAAATTCTTCACAGTCTGCTTTGGACTTAACTATCTTTAGCAGTTTAGTATCATCTGCAAACTTTGCCACCTCACTGTTTATCCCTTTCTCCAGATCATTTATGAATAAGTTGAATAGGATCGGTCCGAGGACCAACCCTTGGGGAACACCACTAGTTACCCATCTCCATTCTGAGAATTTACCATTTATTCCTACCCTTTGTTCCCTGTCTTTTAACCAGTTCTCAATCCATGAAAGGACCTTCCCTTTTATCCCATGGCAGCTTAATTTACATAAAAGCCTTTGGTGAGGGACCTTGTCAAAGGCTTTCTGGAAATCTAAGTACACTATGTCCACTGGATCCCCCTTGTCCACGTTTGTTGACCCCTTCAAAGAATTCTAATAGATTAATAAGACACGATTTCCTTTTACAGAAACCATGTTGACTATTGCTCAGCAGTTTATGTTTTTCTATGTGTTGGACAATTTTATTCTTAACTATCGTTTCGACTAATTTGCCCGGTACAGACGTTAGACTTACCGGTCTGTAATTGCCGGGATCACCTCTAGAGCCCTTTTTAAATATTGGCGTTACATTAGCTAACTTCCAGTCATCGGGTACAGAAGCCGATTTAAAGGACAGGTTACAAACCTTAGTTAAACAGTTCCGCAACTTCACATTTGAGTTCTTTCAGAACTCTTGGGTGAATGCCATCTGATCCCGGTGACTTGTTAATGTTAAGTTTATCAATTAATTCCAAAACTTCCTCTCGTGACACTTCAATCCGTGACAGTTCCTCAGATTTGTCACCTACAGAAGTCAGCTCAGGTTTGGGAATCTTCCTAACATCCTCAGCCATGAAGACTGAAGCAAAGAATCCATTTAATTTCTCCGCAATGACTTTATCGTCTTTAAGCGCTCCTTTTGTATCTTGATCATCAAGGGGCCCCACTGGTTGTTCAGCAGGCTTCCTGCTTCTGATGTACTTAAAAAACATTTTATTACCACCTTTGGAGTTTTTGGCTAGACGTTCTTCAAACTCCTCTTTGGCTTTTCTTATTACATTCTTGCACTTAATTTGACAGCGTTTATGCTCCTTTCTATTTGCCTCACTAGGATTTGACTTCCACTTTTTAAAGGAAGTCTTTTTATCTCTCACTGTTTCTTTTACATGGTAGTTAAGCCACGGTGGCTCTTTTTTAGTTCTTTTACTGTGTTTCTTAATTTGGGGTATACATTGAAGTTGGGCCTCTATTATGGTGTCTTTAAAAAGTGCCCAGGCAGCTTGCAGGGATTTCACTTTAGTCACTGTACCTTTTAACTTCTGTTTAACTAACCCCCTCATTTTTGCATAGTTCCCCCTTTTGAAATTAAATGCCACAGTGTTGGGCTGTTGAGATGTTCTTCCCACCACAGGGATGTTGAACGCTATCGTATTATGGTCACTATTTCCAAGCGGTCCTGCTATAGTTACCTCTTGGACCAACTCCTGCGCTCCACTCAGGACTAAATCTAGAGTTGCCTCTCCCCTTGTGGGTTCTTGTACCAGCTGCTCCATGAAGCAGTCATTTAAAGTATCGAGAAATTTTATCTCTGCATTTCGTCCTGAAGTGAAATGTTCCCAGTCAATATGGGGATAATTGAAATCCCCCACTATTATTGAGTTCTTAATTTTGATAGCCTCACTAATTTCCCTTCACATGTCATCGTCACTATCACTGTCCTGGTCAGGTGGTCGATAATAGATCCCTAATGTTATATTCTTATTAGAGCATGAAATTTCTATCCATAGAGACTCTATGGAACATGCGGATTTGTTTAAGATTTTTACTTCATTTGATTGTACATTTTCTTTCACATATAGTGCCACTCCCCTCCCCCCGCACGACCTGCTCTGTCCTTCCAATATATTTTGTACCCCGGAATGATTGTGTCCCATTGATTGTCCTCAGTCCACCTGGTTTCTGTGATGCCTATTATATCAATATCCTCCTTTATCACAAGGCACTCTAGTTCACCCATCTTACTATTTAGACTTCTAGCATTTGTGTACAAGCACTTTAAAAACTTGTCACTGTTTATTTGTCTGCCCTTTTCTGATGTATCATATTCTTTTTTATGTGAATGTTTATCATCTGATCTGGCCTCTACTTTATCCTCTTTCATCCTCTGCTCCTGACTATAACCTGGAAATTCTCTATCATTAGACTCTCCCTTAAGCGAAGTCTCTGTCCGAGCCACATGCTCCTCTGCAGCAGTCAGCTCTCCCCCATCTCCTAGTCTAAAAACTGCTCTACAACCTTTTTAATGTTTAGTGCCAGCAGTCTGGTTCCACTTTGGTTTAGGTGGAGCCCATCCTTCCTGTATAGGCACCCCCCAGTCCAGAAGTTTCCCCAGTTCCTAATGAATGTAAACCCCTCCAGAGATAACTATTTGCTGGATTTTGCAGGTGAGAGACTGACAAGAGCCCCAACTCTCCCCCGGCAGCCCCGCACCCACCCTAACCTCCGGAGCAGGCTGTCAGGCAGGGCGCAGCTGACCAGGAAGACATGGATGCCGATGAAGAGTCGCAGGAGGAGCAGACAGAGCCCCACGGGGGCGTAGAGCAGCAGAGCCAGCAGCAGGAAACCATCGCTGGGAAACCTGACAGGGAAAGAGAACAGGTCAGGGTCCGATAACCGCCCACGCTGGCAAGGCCAGCGCCCCCCCG
>NC_048302.1:139893206-139920838 GCF_013100865.1 Trachemys scripta elegans
CCCCTGGTACCGCCCCCTCCCAGTACCGACCGACCCCTGGTACCGACACCCCCAGTACCACATCCGCGCTGGTCTACATCGAGATCCTGAGCAGGTACCGACCCCCCACAATCTCCTGGTACTGTCCCTCCCGGTACCGGTACCCACCCTTCCTGCCCTCATACTGCCCCCCCTCCTGGTACTGCCCCTCCTCCCGGTACCGACTCACCCCTCCCGGTACTGCGTGTCGTCCCCCCCCCCCGCCCTCCTCCAGCCTTCTTAGCACTAAGGAGACACTGTTGACTTATATCTTCACATCCACTGTAACCTCTAGGTCCTTTTCTGCAGAACTGCTGCCTAACCACTCGGTCCCTAGTCTGTAGCAGTGCATGGGATTCTTCCGTCCTAAGTGCAGGACTCTGCACTTGTCCTTGTTGAACCTCATCAGATTTCTTTAGGCCCAATCCTCCAATTTGTCTAGGTCCCTCTGTATCCTGTCCCTACCCACGCCTCCCAGTTTAGTGTCGTCTGCAAACACTACGGAAGGGGGCCTCTGCCTTGAATAAAGGGGGTGCAGATAACTGAGCTGGACGTCTTTTCCCCCCTGCGCCTGACCCTGCCTCTCCCCACAGCTACCTCTGGCTCTTGTCCTGCAGGCATCCCTTCTCAGGCCGGGAGGTGCCCATCTCCAACGGCTCTGGCTTTGTGGTGTCCCCGGATGGCCTTATCGTGACCAATGCCCATGTGGTGGCGAATCGGCGGCGGCTGCGGGTGAAGCTGGCTAGCGGAGAGCTCTACGATGCCGTGGTCCGTGAGGTCGACCAGGTGGCAGATATCGCCACCATCAAAATCAACCCCAAGGTGTGTGGGGAGCCAGGTGCGCAGCCAGGGGCTAGCAGCCTTTTCTTCTTGGCCTCATCAGTCCAGAGGGCAGGGAATTCTCAGCCTGCTGCTGCTGCAATGCCGTTGCGCTGGCTGCCCGCAGGGCATTCCCTGGAGCTGTGCTGACCTGTCTTTCTCTCTCCTCCCAGCAACCTCTGCCCACGCTACCCCTGGGTCGCTCCTCAGAGGTGCGTCAAGGTGAGTTTGTTGTGGCTATGGGCAGCCCTTTTGCTCTGCAAAACACCATCACCTCCGGCATCGTCAGCTCTGCCCAACGCGGCAGCCAGGAGCTGGGCCTGGCCGATTCCAACATGGAGTACATCCAGACCGACGCCGCCATAGATGTAAGGGAAGTGGGGGGCGGGACAGTGGGGGGCTGGGGAGTGGAGTGGGGGGCCTGGCTGAAGCCACCATGTTGTACCTCCAGAAGAATTTTGCTGCTCTTTGGGGTGGAGGGGGGAGCCGGGAAAGGGGGCCTGCATGTACGGAGGTTTCGGCAGGTACCTTGTAGGATGAGCTGGAAAGCAGGAGGGGGCGTGAGGCAGGGGATCTGGGTTATTTTCCCCAGGGGCTGTGTTCGCTGCCTGTGTTACTGACCACCCCAGGTTCTCCGGGGTTTGTCTCTGCCCCCCAGTGGGAATGTCGCTGCTGGGGTCTGACTCTCCCCCTCTCTCTCCTGCTGCAGTTCGGGAACTCGGGGGGCCCCCTCGTCAACCTGGTAAGTGCTGCCATTTGGGCGTTAGCTGTTTCTGGGAGGGAATGTGGTGCCCGTTTGGGCTGGGTGCTCCAGCCCTTTCTCATTTGCTCTGTGGGAGGGAGGTGTCCACCTCATGCTGCCAGCAGGGAGGACAGCGATGGGGCAGCTGGGGCCCTTCGTACTCCACTGTGAGCATTGGCTCAGACTCTTGGTGGGACGGCTGAGGCACCAGCTTGACCCAAGCTGCTCCTCTCCCAGGCCCTGCCCACAGCCCAGGGAGCTCTGACCTGAACGGAGCCACACGCCAAGCCTGGGGGTAACTGGACCGGGTCTGGTACTTATAAGGCACAGAGGAAGGGCTGCATGGCCCCCACAGCCAGTGGGACCCGCTCACTCCCATGAGAGTATCCCCACCTGACCCACCCCCAGCCAAGTGTGTGTTGGGAGCAAATTGGTGGAAGCCTGGATGGTCTGGGCTTGAGCCCTGCCTGGCGCCATGTTCCTCTTCTCCTTGCAAGGGGGCAAACTGTGGGGCAGGAGGGATGGCAGTGGGGCAGGCTGGTGCCCTGCTTGGCTTGCATGGTGACTGTCTCCCGGCAGGACGGCGAGGTGATTGGGGTGAACACAATGAAGGTGACCTCGGGTATCTCCTTCGCCATCCCCTCGGACCGGCTGCGGGAATTCTTGCAGAAGGGGGAGCAGCGCAAGAGTGAGTGAGCTGGTGCGGGGGAGATACAGGCAGAGGGAGTGGAGCAGAACTGGGGGGCGGCGGGGATAGGAGCACCCACTCCAGACTCCTTGCTGGGGCTGTCATTCATCTATCCCTGGCAGAGGTCTGGGCCTCAACCTCTTCCCAGCATGTCAGAGTCCAAGGGAAAAGCCTGTCCCCTTGAGGGGTCCTTCCAGGCAGAGACACCATCTCTCTGGGCTGTCCCCAGCCCCCCTCCACTGCAGGCGGGTTCTCCCCTTCTCAGCTATGGTAGCAGGGGGGCTGGAAGGGATGGAGCCAGGCAGAGGTGCCTGAACACAGCTGGGTTCTGGAGAAGGGAGCCGGGGCCCATCTGTCTTCTGAGAAAAGGCAGTGCAGTTCTGCTCTTCAGGCTTTAGCAGCTGTGCCCCTAAGTGCAAAGGGGCCAGGGCTCGGGGGCCAGGGAACTCTCCCATCCTGGTATGAGGGGACTGAGTGGTAAGAGGCCGTGAGTGCCCACCTGCTCGCTGGCGCCTATGTGGGGCAATAGGAAAGAGACACTCAGCCCATGTTGTCTGGGTGCAACCCCTCCAAGACTTAACTCACCAGTGAGGAGGATGTTAAACAGCGGCTGCTAGGGAGAACCTCTGTCAAAGCAGCAGGCTGGATAAGTGGCACCCCAGGGCTCCAGAAGGGCTGCCGGGGCCAATACTGAAATGTTGCATTCAGTTCTGGTGCCCACATTTTAAACAGGACATCAAAAAATTGGAGCTGTTAGAGTAGAGCCACAGATGGTTTGAGGGCTGGAGAACATGCTCTGCAGTGAGAGATTTAAGTTAAACAAACTGAGCTCTTTCTAAAAGCAATAAATACAGGTGACCTGATTAGTGGCTAGGCACGTGCACAGGGAGCAAATACCGGGCACTAACAGGCTCTTTAATCTAGCGGAGACAGGCAGAACAGGAACCAGGGGCTGGAAGTTGAAGCCAAACAAATTCAGATTTAAAAAAAAACTCCCAAGGGAAGTGGTGGATTCTCCGTCACTTGATGTTTTTAAATCCAGACGCGATGCCTTTCTGGATGCCTTTGTCAAACACAAAGTACAATTAGACAGGCCTAAAAAGAATTTGTAGAGCAACTAGCAAAAGACTCAAAAACAAACAGCAAAAAATGTAAACCCCTCAGAAGCAGGAAGTCTGCCAAACAGTCAGTGGGGCCACTGGACAATCAAAGTGCCAGAGGAGCACTCACGGACGATAAAGCCATTGCAGAACAGCTACATGAACTCTTTGCATTGGCCTGCACGGCTGAGGATGGGAGGGAGATTCCAACACTTGAGCCGTTCTTTTTAGATGACAAATCTGAGGAACTGTCCCAGATTGAATCATAGACTGTCAGGGTTGGAAGGGACCTCAGGAGGTCATCTAGTCCAACTCCTGCTCAAAGCAGGACCAATCCTCAAAACCCTAAATGGCCCCCTCCAGGATTGAACTCACAACCCTGGGTTTAGCAGGCCAATGCTCAAACCACTGAGCTATCCATCCCCAATTGAGGTGTCAATAGAGGAGGTTTTGAAACAAACTGATCAATTAAACATTAACAGGACCAGATGGGATTCACGCAAGAGTTCTGAATAAATTGAAATACGAAATTGCAAAACTACTAATTGAGGTATCTAACCTATTGATTATATCAGCTTCTGTACCAGATGATTGGAGGATTGCCAACGTGATACTAATATTTTAAAAAGGCTCCAGAGGTGATCCTGGAATTACAGGCCGGTAAGCCTAACTTCTGTACCAGGCAAACTGGTTGAAACTGTAGTAAAGAACAGAATTATCAGACACAGAGATGAACACAATTTGTTGGGGAAAAGTCACCAGATTTTGCAAAGGGAAATCATGACTCACCAATCTACTAAAATTCTTTGATGGAGTCTTCAAACATGTGGACAAGGGTGATCCAGTGGATATAGTGTACTTGGACTTTCAGAAAGACTGACAAGGTCCCTTGCCAAAGGCTCTTAAACAAAGTAAGCTGTCATGGGATAAGAGGGGAAGGTAACTCATGGATCAGTAATTGGTTAAAAAGCAGGAAACAAAGGATAGGAATAAATGGTCAGTTTTCAGAATGGAGAGAGGTAAATAGTGGTCCCCGGATTCTGTACTGGGACCAGTCCTATTCAACATATTCGTAAATGATCTGGAAAAGGGGGTGAACAGTGAGGTGGCAAAGTTTTCAGATGATACAAAATTACCCAAGATAGGTCCAGAGCAGACTGAAGAGTTACAAAGTCAAAATCTCACAAAACAGGGTGACTGTGCAACAAAGTGGCAGATTAAATTCAATGTTGATAAATCAAAGTGATGCACCTTAGAAAACATCATCCCAACTCTACATATACAATGATTAGGTCTAAATTGGCTGTTACCATTCAAGAAAGAGATCTTGAGAGTCACTGTGGATAGTTCTCTGAAAACATCCACTCAATGTGCAGCGGCTGTCAAAAAAGCTAATGATGATAGGAACCATTAGGAAAAGGATAGATAATAAAACAGAAAATATCATAATACCACTATAAAATCCATGGTATGCCCATACCTTGAATACTGCGTGCAGTTCTGGTTGCCCCATCTCAAAAATAAAATATTAGAATTGGAAAAGGTACAGAGAAGGTCAACATAGGGGTATGGAACAGCTTCCATATGAGAGATTAAAAAGACTGGGAGTGTTCATTTTAGAAAAGAGAAGATTGAGGGGGATGTGATAGAGGTCTATAAAATCATGAATGGTGTGGAGAAAGGGAATAAGGAAGTGTTATTTAACCGTTGACATAATGCAGAACCAGGAGTCACACAATTAAATTAATTGGCAGCAGGGTTAAAACAAATATAAAGTACCTCCTTCACACAGCACATAGTCAATCTGTGGAACTTGCTGCCACTAGATCTTGTGAAGGCCAAAAGTATTACAGGGTTCAGAAAAGAGTTAGATAAGTTCCTGGAGGATAGGTCCATCAATGGCCATTAGCAGGATGGTCAGGGACACGCAGCCCCTTGCTCTGGGTGTCCCTAGCCTCTGACTCCCTGAAGCTGGGACTGGATGACAGCATGTGTCACTTGCTAATTGCCCTCTTCTGTTCGTTCCCTTTGAAGCGTCTGGCACCAGTCAGTGTCAGAACCCAGGATACTGAGCTCGATGGATCGTTGGTCTGGCTCGGTAGCCCTTCATATGTACAAGCTCTTGGGCTCAATGCAGGGGTTACTGGGTGTAATTCAGTGGCCTGTGATGTACAGGAGGTCAGACTAGATTGATCTGAGGGTCCCTTCTGGCCTTAAACTCTGACTTGGGTCTCTCTCTGCCTATGGGCTGGCAGGGTGCTCTGTGGCTCTACTCAGGGCCTTGACCAGAATCCGGGCTCTCTACACAAAGGCAGCCCCAGTCTGTGTGTGGTGGGTCCGGATCGCAGAGCAGCTGCAGTTAGGATGTTGGCAATGATCTGGGGTGTCCCTGCTCTCCCAGCCCCCAGCCGCTGTTTTCCCCACATGATACTTGCCCTGTATGGGATGGATGCATGGGATGGAAGTGGCAGGCTGCAGCCTGGGGCGGGGCATGGTTTTCTCCTGGGTAAGCAGGTTGAGGAGTGACCCAGCTGGACTGGTCTTGTGCTGTGGAGGGTGAGGGAAGGTGCTCACACAGGTCCCTTCTTGGGCCTCTTAGACCTGGTTCCCTTTCCTCTTGCAGGCTCCTGGTTCGGCAGCACGGAGGTGAAGCGCCGCTACATTGGAGTGATGATGCTAACGCTGACCCCCAGGTATGTGTCCTGGGTCTGGGGCCAGAAGATGCTTCCAGGGCTTTCCTGGGGGCCAGAATCTCTCAGGAAAACAAGCCGGAGAAGGGAGCGCGCGTGTGTGTGTGAGAGACACACTCACACTCTCTCTCTGCATTTGGGAAAGCCTTCGTGGGTCCCACCTCACCCCAGGCCAATTAGTTTACTTGTGCTGGCTGAAGTCTAGGGGAGCATCCCTAGGGGCAGGGAGCCCAGCCCTCGCTCTGGCAGATGAGTTCCCAGGGAGATTCAGCCTCCCATCACCCCGTTACACCCCCCCCCCCCCAGTATTTGCCATGCCCCAGCCGTCTCTTAGCTGAGCTGGACAGAGAGCTATTCTCATCTCTGCCCAACACCAGGCGTCTCTAGATTTTCTCTGCCACCACAGGCGGCCATGGTCTCGCACAGCAAATAAGGAGAAGTTGTGTCATTCTGGAGGAATGCAGATGGCCCATTTGGGGTTATGGGAAATCGCCAGGCCGCAGTAACAATAGTCAGCTCCTGTGTTCCACGGCAGGTGACCAGGGTTCTGCATTCCCCACGCCCTGCTCTGCCGCACGCTCCGGGATGCCATAGGCAGGCAGCTCCTGGCAGTGCTCCGCAGGGTGGCACTGGAATACCTGCGTGCGCCTGCTGAGCCTTGAAGTGTCTTGGCAAGCTGGAGCTTTCAGGCTCAGCTGCATAAGGGACTTTGTGGGTCTCTCGCTGCCTGGCTGGGCCTTGGGATGTACCTTTAGTTGCCTCTCAAAGCTCAGTCTGTTAGTGGGGTTAGTAGTGCGGTGGTCCAACAAAACAGTGCCACGGCATGAACCAGCAGGCGTCTTCCCCCCTGGGGATGGGGACGGGTGCTGCTGCCGCCTTCGCTGTGAGCTTATGCTCTGCTCTTGAGTCCTGCTTCCAGGTAGGCCTGAGGATCCCGCTTGGTGCCCTTGGTCTTTTACATCCCCTTCTTGGGGTGCTGGAAGGGGAGATGCCACTTGCGTCTCCTTGAATCGGGGTTGATGGTGGTGGTTGATTTCTTAAACTGCATCTCTTGGTGTCCAGGAGATGGCGCTGATGTGCTCCGTGTGCTGGCGAGTCTGCTTTCCCTTGGGGGAGCAGGGCTGAGTCCTGGAGAGGGGCAGGAGACAATGGCCCAGCTCAGCGTTAGAATAGAACCTGCCGAGCAGTAATGAGTGTGGCAGAGCTAGAACCTGCCTGCTGCCAGGTCAGGAAGGGACTTTCCTGGGGCAGGTTAACCTGGCCTCCCTATGGCAGGCGGCTGCTGCTGGCTGTTCTCAGGGATGGGCGACTGGGCCGGGTGAGGCTGCTCCAGCGCCCTTCAGTGCTGGGACACGGTGTCCTCAGCCCCTGGCTGGGGGGTGTTTCAGTGACGTGTGCGCGCGCTCTCTCTCTCTCTCTCTCTCTCTCTCTGCAGTATCCTGGCCGAGCTGAAGCTGCGAGACTCCAGCTTCCCTGATGTCTCATACGGGGTCCTGATCCACAAGGTGATCATTGGCTCCCCAGCCCACCAGTAAGTGCTGCTGGGGGGGGGAGTGGGGGGGTTGGGGCCCAGAACATGGGGTGCTCACTGTGGACTCAGTGCCCATCCCCTGCCCCCAGGCAGCCCACACCAGCAGCCAGCGTGTTCCTGACGGGGTTAACCCTGTCCGTGCCAGGAAGGCTGCCCTCACGTCAATACACTGCAGCTTTCCCAGGGGAGCCACAACCCAGAGCCAGCCAACTTCTCTAGGTGGGGCCATGCCCCCATCCCCGTCTGCCTGGGGCAGGGCTCTGGGGAGAGCGGGTCTGCATGCATCACTGTCGGACCCCCAGCACGCTGGTGTCTGCTCTCTCGACAGGGCAGGCCTGAAAGCGGGTGACGTTGTGCAGGAGATCAATGGGCAGACAGTGCGGCGTGCAGAGGACATCTACGAGGCCGTGCGGACACAGAACAACCTGGCCCTGCTCGTGCGGCGCGGCCATGACATGCTGCTGGTGAACGTCAGCCCTGAGGTCACGGAGTAGAGAGCTGCCCAGCTGGCAGGGGCACCGTGGACTTGGCTTGAAGCACACGATCCGAGCTAGAGGCTCGGGGTGACCGGCAGGAGGCCCCTTGCTGCCACACGGGGCGGTGCAGAGGAGACTCTGCCTTTGCAAGAGCCTGAAATGCCCCAGCCAGCGGGGCTGGTCCTGGAACTGGCTCATGGGTGGGGTGGCTGCTGTCTGCTTCCCTCATCCCCATTAAACCTCTCATGGGGAACCGTCGGCCATGGCCCTTGCTTCCCTCCTGAGGCTGAGGGAGTCTGCGTCCAGCTGCAGCTAGGCAGGGCCACTCCTGGGCTGGGCAGCCCCTGGGGCAGGGTGAGGGCTCTCCCCTTGCAGTCAGCCAGAGCCAGACAAGGACAGGTGACGGAGCTTTGCCCAGGGCATTGTGGAGACGCACCCCCCAGCAGCTGGTCTGCTGGCTCCATGCCATGCACTGAGGAGGGCAGGCTGGGCTCTAGCCCCCCTCAGGGATCACAGTGGGGTTTGTGGTCACCGGCACAGCATCTCCCTTCTGGGCTGCGGGGGCTCCTGTCATCACAGGATTAGGGCCACATGTCGGCTGCTGCATGGGGCCAGGGGGAAGTGCTGAGGCTGGTGTCCGCACTTCCGGCACTCGGGCTGTCTGCCCCAGCACTGCGTGCAGCTGCGGCTGCTTCTGTGGGGGCGGGGGGAGTTCATGCTCTGGGACTTGGCAGGCGGCGTTCTGCTCAAATCACTTCCAGTCACGGCATGGGCTCCAGGCTCTGCATCTGCTGCTGTCCAGGCCACGGGGAGAGGGGCTGCGGTACCGGGTCTGACCCAAGCCTTGGCCTCTGCCAGGAGGGGGCATGTGGGTCAGTCCTGGCCAGCCTCTTCCCCTGGGCCTAGACCTGTCCCTCAGAGCCTCACTGGGGTCTGGAGTGCTCCTCTCCGGCTCCTCGCTGGGGAGACCTGCCCCACTCGCTCCCTGGGCAGGCTGCTGCGGCAGTGAGGGACTGGCCCCCTGCACGTGCCCCATTTAGCTATGGGGCTGAGACTCCCTGCCTGCCCTGGTCTCCTGCAGGCACTGGCAGGGGAGCAGGGACTGCCTGCCTCTCACTGCCCTGCTGCTGTAGAGCCCGGGCGGGGGGGGGCTGGGCTGTTTGTTCCCTTCCCTGGGCCCTGCAGCAGGGAGCCCCCAGCATCGCTTTCTGGGAACCAGCAGCTCCACGCTGTTCCCCAGTTCCTGGAATTCCCTGTGGCAGGGAGCTGCAGGCTGGGCCCGTGTGGGGGGAGTGCTGCTGCCAGCAGGAGCACAGCTGTGTGTCTGAGCTGGGGCCTTGTGCAGCCCTGGCACATGGCTGTTTTAATGTATGAAGGGAGCTCAGTGCTGGGCGGGGAGGCAGCTCTGAACTACGGCTCCCCCCCAGACAGGAAAAACAGCCCAGCATAGAGGCCTCTTTTCACGGCCGGCCCTGGCCCCGCCAGTGGAATTTGTTCTACACCAAACCCCAGCGAGGGAGGAGGGGCGCTTGCTTGCGGCGGAAAGAGCTGTGGTGGCAGCCGTCCCTAGCTCTTTCCAGAGCCAGGAGTCAGCACCTGCCCCCCCCTTTCCTCCCACCTTGGCAGCTCCCCATGCAGTTGCTTATGTTGCCCTCACCGCTCCTGCAGGGATGATCTCCAGTAGTCCAGCCTGGCTTCTCCCTCTGTGGTGGCACCTGGGCTACCCACCTTGGGCCCTGCCCTCCTAGCCCAACCCACTTGCCTCTGATTCCTCCTGCCCCTGAGGCTCTGCGGTGGCACCTGCTGCTTCTTCTCAGGCTCCCTGCCCTGATCAAGCCCAGTGGGGACATGGGTGCCTAGTCCTGGCTGGAGGCTGCTGGGCCATGCACACCTGATGCCCTGCCCGGGCATCTCGTGCCCACCTTCCCCCAGGGCCCTGCAGCTCAGCTGCTTGCACTCCTGCTGTAGCCACGCCAGCAAGGCCGGGCCATTGCCTCAGCGGCACATTAGGGGCCCAGTGACAGCTGTGAGCTGGCCCTGGCACCTCCTTGCAGGCTGGGCCCAGCCCGTGACAGCCCCATGCACTGGGGGCAGAGGGCTGACTCTGGGCTCCAGCTGACGCTCCTCATCCAGGGGGAGGGTTCAGCAGCGTCTGGCTGGGCCAAAGGCAAACTGCCCAAGCCAGGGGCTTGTGCTGGACCCAGGTTGCGTGTTGGCCCAGGGCAGTTTGTCCCCAGGCATGGCCCTATCCCCCCCAGCTCTGCAGTCTGCCCCCTCCTGTCACACCAGCAAACCCCACTCCCTGGGGATAGGCCCAGCTCTGCCCCCTGGCCTGAGCTTCCTTTATCTCCCACCAGCCAACCCCCCACATCCCCGCTCGCAGGCAGAGCTCTTCCGTAGCCTGCCTCTTCCAGTGGCTCCCTAGCCACGTTGGAGCCCTCAGGTGCATTGGGTGGCATCCCCACCCCCCAGGCTGTGGGTTAGTGAGCCCTACCCCAGTCTGTGGCCCAGGGAGCACTGGGCTCCCTCACCTGTCGGTGGCAGGGCAAAGCCATTCTGCCCTTTACTGCTGGCGCCAGGGCTGGCCCTCGCACTGCAGCTGGGCCGCTATCCCCATGTTCTCCGGGCGGGCACCTACCCCTGCTGGGAGCTGTGACCAGGAGCTGCAGGCCTGCGCTGCCCTGGTTTGTCTCAGGGCCAGGCTCTCCCCTTGGCCAGGCAGGAAGTCCCTGCGTGTAGCTCACGGGAAAAACCAGCCAGCAGTGCTCAGGGAAACAGACCGTCACTTTTATACAGAAAATAAAATGACAACTGAGAAATGGGGGCGTCCCAACCATGAGCAGGGCAGCCTGATGTGGTTTAGCTCTTTAAGTACACAGACACGCTGCTGTACGGAGACAGGTGTGACGGCCCAGACCCGGCCAGCCCTGCAGGTGGCATGGGCCAAGGGACGCTGAGTAAGGTGCCTGGAGCCGTTGCTCCTCTTCCATGAGGTTCCTGTGTTGGCTGGGAACTAGGGGGGGCTGGTCAGGCCAGTGGCTGAGGGGGCGGTGGGAGGTGGAGGGGCAGGAGGAGTGTGTGGCAGTGGTGGGAGGAGAGGATGGGGGGCAGGAGCTGGGGCCAGAGCTGGAGGCAGCTGATGGCCATTCACACACCTCTCCAACTCTCCCAGGGAGAGGAAGCTGCCAGATTTGGCCCAGGCTCTAACCCTCCCCTGCTTGTGTCATGCCCTGTTGTGCTGCACCTCAGCCCCGCACCGAGGTGCGGAAGCCCCCGTACTGCCCAGTGGTAGAAGTCCACAGTTTTCCCCGAGCAGGGCTGGGTGCCGTGGGGCGCAGTGCCCAGAGCCTCCCTCCTGTCAGGCCCTGCGCGGCCAGACAAGAATGTGGGGCCACATCAGCCCAGGAAAATCCTGCCTGAGATCAGAGATGCCCGAGGACTCCACAGCCGGGCCGGGCCAGAGGCTGCACCTGGCACCTGCACCAGCTGCTGCTGGGCACAGATCCTCTCACCGCAGAGCCCCGCAAGCCAGCCTGGGACGTGACGCTGCCCCGGGACAAACTGCTTCCGACTCCGAGCACCCGGCGGTGCGTGGGGAGACGGCCTTTCCGGGGGGCATGGGGGGGAGAGGGGTCACTATACAATCTGGTTGTTGAGCTGTCCTGGGTACTGTTCAAACCGCTTGTTGGCCTCTTCGCTGAAGGCGTCACCTGAAGCACAAGGCGAGACACAGGCACCAGTGAGGGCAGAATATCTCTAGCAGCCTCCTGCCCCCGCGCTGCCCAGCCCAGCCCCACAGCCAGCGCCACCTCCTCCCCCACCAGCTCCCCTGCCCCAGTGCCACCTCCCCTCCCACCACCTCCCCAGCACCACCCTGCCCCACACCCGCAGCCAGTGCCACTTCCCCTCCCACTAGCTCCCCGCCCCCAGCACCACCCTGCCCCACACCCGCAGCCAGCGCCACCTCCTCTCTCACCAGCTCCCCGCCCCCAGCACCACCCTGCCCCCGCGCTGCCCAGCCCAGCCCCACAGCCAGCGCCACCTCCTCCACCACCAGCTCCCCTGCCCCACACCCGCAGCCAGTACCAGCTCCCCATGGTCCCCACCATCCCTCAAACCTATCCCACCCCCATGCCCTCAACACACCCTGCCACAGCTCTCCCCTCCTCCCACTATCCCAAACCTCCCCCCAACCTACCCCTCACCACCCTCAGCACCATCCTGCCCCCGCGCTGCCCTGCCCAGCCCCACAGCCAGCGCCACCTCCTCCCCCACCAGCTCCCCTGCCCCAGTGCCACCTCCCTTCCCACCAGCTCCCCGCCAACAGCACCACCCTGCCCCACACCCGCAGCCAGTGCCACTTCCCCTCCCACCAGCTCCCCACCCCCAGCACCACCCTGCCCCAGAGCTGCCCTGCCCAGCCCAGCCCCACAGCCAGCGCCACCTCCTCTCCCACCAGCTCCCCTGCCCCACACCCACAGCCAGTACCAGCTCCCCACGGTCCCCACCATCCCCCAAACCTATCCCACCCCCATACCCTCAACACACCCTGCCACAGCTCTCCCCTCCTCCCACTATCCCAAACCTCCCCTGCAACCTACCCCTCACCACCCCCAGCACGACCCTGCCCCAGTGCTGCCCAGCCCAGCCTGCGAAGCCAATGCCACCTCACCTCCCACCAGCTGCCCGCCCCCAGCACCACCCTGCCCCACACTTACAGCCAATGCCACCTCCCCACCATCCCCCAAAACCTATCCCACCCCCATGCCCTCAATACCCCCTGCCACAGCACTCCCCTCCCACCATCCCAAACCTTCCCCCAACCTACCCCTCAACACTCCCAGCACACACCCTGCCCCAGCGCAGCCCTGCCCCACAGCCAGGGCCAGCTCCCCTCCCACCAATCTCCCCAGCACCAGCCTGCCCTACCCCGCAGCCAATGCCACCTCCCCTCCCCACAAATCTACCCCCCACATCACCCACGTGCCCAACGCTGGCACCTCTCCCACCCGCCTGCACCACCCCCAACGCTTTCTTCCCCCCGTCTCTCCCAGGCCCCGGCGCGGCCCCGTACCGATGTGGCAGTTGTGCACCCAGATGCGATGCCCGTCGTATTTGCAGTTGCACTTCATGGCATTGTTGGTGAAGTCGCTCTCGGCCACCTCGTAGTTGGGGTTAATCACCACCTGTCAAGTGCACCACCCAGGGCTGAGGGACTGCCGGGCCCCCACACCCGTGTGCCCCTCTGCCATCCCCCCACAAGCCAGGGCTCTGTGTGCCCCCGTGTCCCTCTCTGGCTAGAATGGCAGCAGCCCCAGTTCTTGCCCCATGCTGAGGTTTGTCAGCCTGGATTTTAAATACATGGTTAAGAAGCTGGTGATTTAAATGCTAATTCCCTGGATGACGTGAGTTCCCCCCCCACACACACACACACACATTCACAGGCGGGGCCATAGCAGCTCACCCAGCTATGCACAAAGCCCCTGGCCTGAGAAAGCTCCACCCGGTACACACCCAGTGGCACAGGGCGCTGGGCCCATGTTCCCCACAGGGCCATGCTCTGCACAGTCTTCCCCAAGTACAGAGCCCAGCTCCAGGCCTCTGGGCTGCTGGCCATGCCCTGGGGATCCCTCCCTGACAGCCTGTGACAGCTACATCGCAGGGACACTGACCCTGGCAGCCCAAGGTGGGGAGAGAGGGAGACAGAACTGCCCTGGAGGCCAGGCCTGGACTGTGGAACTCACTGCCACAGGAGAGGAGACCATGGCCCCATCCTGCCCCAAACTAAATGCAACCTCAGCTCTAGGACAGCACCTACCAATAAACTCATCCATCCGAGAGTGGCCCGTCCTAGCCCAGACACCACCCCTCCCCTCCCACCAGGTGCACATCCGACCCCACTCACGCACACAGCCACTCCACACACACCACACACACACTCTGGAAAGCAAGCTCTGATGGGCTAGGAAGTGGGAGGCAGAGAAGAGGTGCCGGCGGCTGGGGCTCCGAGTACCCAGCAGTTGCCCACGCACACATGGGGAGGGCGCAGCAGCCTCTGCCCTCACGTACCTGCAGGATGTAGTTGCCGGGCCGGACGTCGGTGATGTCGATCCACTGGCAGTCGATGTCGTGCCTGTACAAGTCCCAGCAGCCCACGGTGATGCCCTGCTCTCCGAAGTTAGCGCACTCGTACCGCTTGGCCACGTCTGGAATGGGGGGTGAGGTCACTTACCCTGGCCCTCCCTCTGCCCCACAGCAAGCCCAGCCTGAGGCAGGCAGCAGCTCCCCACGGGGCAGCCCCAGAGGGAGGAGAGATCAGTGGGCAGACACACCCTCCCCCCGGGCTCTCTCCTCGCTTCCAGCACGACTCATGGCAGTGCCAAGCCGCTGCACCCACCTTCCTGGCATTCCGTGTCCTCCAGGCAGAAGCTGGCCTTGTGGCCCTCGGCTACCTTGGTGCCGTTGGGGGTCAGGAGGTCGTAGTGGGTGAAGATGTCCATGCTGTGATAGTGCCTAGGAAGAGACACAAACCGAAGGCGCTGCACCCACAGACACACAGTGGGTGGGGCAAGAGACGGGGGATCCCAGCGATGTGCTGCAGCCGGGGTGGGGGGGAAGCCCAGAGACACACACAGGGGGTGGGGTGCGAGCCGGGGGGACGCCTGGGAGGATGGAGGAGGGAGAACGGCCCAGAGACATGCATGGGGCGGCGTATTGGGAATATCCTGGGGACATGGCCCTGGGGAAGGGGCAGCCTGGAGAGAGGCATGGAGTGGAAAGCGGGACGTGTGTGTCTGTCCATCCCAGAGAGGCACTGGGAGGCAGCCCAGCCACATATCCCCAGAGGGGCCCGTCATACCCCCGGGCGCTTTCTCATGCAGCCCTACACAGACCCCGGGCCCACAGCGACTCCTGCTCCAGCACCTGCTGCAATTGCATTGTCATGCAGAACAAGGGGGAAGCAAGGAAAAGCTCCCAGAACAGGCGGTCACAGGGGACCCTGCTCCCCCCACGTTAGTGCTCACAGCCCCACTGCGTCCCCATGCGAGTTCTGTGCCACTGGAGCCACAGATCCCCCTCCCTCAGAGCACCCATAGCCTGCCCTACAGCAGCCACCCCCAGGGCTCCCCCCTCCCATCTCCAAGCCAGCCTCCCCCGTCCCCCCGACACTCTCCCACGGCCCTTCCCCTGAGAGCTGCCCTGCCAGCTGGGAGCCCCCCAGAGCAGGACTGAACTCCATGGAGCAAACAGGAGACTCGCCATGGCTTGAACAGGACGACCCAGGCACCAGCTGCCCCGCAAGGCCTAGAGCCAGGACTTCCTGGGGCTGCTGTTAGGTCAAGGGGTCATGCAGTGGCAAGCGCTACCCTCACTTCCACCCCCTTCAGTGACTGCAAGGCTCCCCCCACCCCCTCCCCATCCTGAGACACCGGCTGGCCAAGAGACCGGGCATGGGGGGGCCCAGCCCCAGGACTGCCACTCCCACAGCCCCGCAGGACCTCACCCTGGGGCAGACCAGGCAGTGACTGAGCAGCTGGCCAGCAGCCCACGGGCAAGATACCAGCATGGCCCACCACGGTCTCCACAGGGCGTGGCACCCCACGCTCCCCTGGCCTCCCCCGGACCCTGCCCATCCTCCTCCCGGCTCAGATCTCGGCCTTCCCGACCCTGCCCAGCCTCCTCCCCGCTCGGACCCTGGCCTCCCCCGAACCCTGCCCAGCCTCCTCCCGGCTCGGACCTCGGCCTCCCCCGGGCCCTGCCCAGCCTCCTCCCCCTTGGCCTCCCCCCGGACCCTGCCCAGCCTCCTCCCCCCTCAGATCTCGGCCTTCCCCGACCCTGCCCAGCCTCCTCCCCGCTCGGACCTCGGCCTCCCTCAGACCCTGCCCAGGCTCCTCCCCCACCCCGTACCCTGCCCAGCCTCCTCCCCCCTCGGCCTCCTCCCCCCGTACCCTGCCCGCCCCCTGCCCCATCAGACCTCGGCCTCCACCGACCCCATCTAGGCCCAGTTGAGCTTCACTCCCAGCTTGGCCCTGGCCCGCGCCCCTGCCTGTCTGAGCCATGGCGAGCCCCCCATTTACCTATGGCATTCGTGCCAGACCCAGGAGTGGCGCCCGGCCTTCGGGCGAAAGTCGGCGCGGCCGTTGTTGTGGATCTGGGAGGAGAAGCGCAGCAGGCGGCGGTGCCCGTAGGGCCAGTTGGCGTTGCGGGCGGTGCTGGAGAGGCAGTTCTCCTCTGCTGCACAGTACAGCATGTGCAGGGGCCGGTCCTCAATGTAGGCCGTCTCCTGGACCAGCGGGGCGTGCAGCAGCAGGTCCGAGGCAGCTGGGGGCGAGAGGCCTGCTCAGTGCTGGGGGGAGGAGGATGGGGGGCACCTGCCCCCTTCTGGGGGGGGGGGGGGGGGGAAGGGGCCTGCTCAGTGCTGGGGGGGACAGAGGAGGTCAAGGCCATATTTGGTTTTAGTGCAGGGATGACGAGGTCTGAGCCAATCAAAGCAGGGGGCCTGAGAGCAGCCAATCAGAGCACGGGGCTGGGGCTGAAAGGACGGCTCAGAGCAGCAGTTCTCAACAAGGGGATGCGGCCAGGCCAGTTCGTGCACAGCTGTGGTCCAGCTGTGCTAAAAAAAAATTCAAAAGTTGCTGCTCTGGCCTGGCAGGGGTGGAGCTGGCTGAAGGGGAGCGAGGGCCTTGCAGCCTGCACCAGCGCTCCTGCCAGCGGGGGCTGGTGCGTGCTGCAGTGGGCAGGAGAGTGGGTCTGGGGGTAGGTTGAGGGGGCGCTCTTGGAACTAGGGGTTTGCCCCAGGTTTTACGTGGGGTTCCACTCCTGGCCCAGTGCTGGGGGTGCCGGCTGCTGCCTGGCCCACGCCCAGGGCTCCACTCCTGGCCGCACTCTGGGCGAGGGCGCTGGACATAGGGGACTGTGGGCAGTTTTAGGGTGGGGGGTGCTGTGGTTTTCAACCTGCAGCCCACGTGACACACTGTGAGTTGCTAGTAGGCGGGGCCAGGGTGACCGAGAGCCCCCCGCCCCCGCTCACTCTCGGAGCAGATGACCCCGGCGGCGAAGCGGGTGCCCGTCTTCTTGCAGTTGAGGCTGTTGCCATGGTGCTGGCAGTGGCTCAGCGCCATCTCGTGGCCAGCGCACCTCACGCCGCTCAGCACCATCTCCGTCACGTTGCTGGCATCCCAGTACCACGTCTCCTGAGAGAGACGCCGGGCTGGTCAGAGTCCCGTGTGCCACCTGCCCCTCCGCACGGCAAGCCAGGCACCGAGCCCCGGGCATGCCCCCTCCTGCCCCACACTTGTGTGTGCCGTGCCTGTGCCATTCCCCCTCCCCACCCCCGGCGAGACCGGTGCGTACCTTCCCGGATGCTGGGCAGCAGCTCCCAGAGACCAAGCCCCCAAGCGTCCCTCCCCGCACCGCCTGGGCCCTGCGAGCAAGCCCTGAGCCAGTCCCGGTGGGCGAACCCCTGCCCCCCACACCCTGAGGCCTGGGCCCCTCCAGCACCTACCATCACTGCATGCAAGGAGTAGCCCAGGCCGAGCTGGCTTCCTTGGTGGTCCAGCCCTCACTGCAGACCGTTCCCCACTTACTGCCTTGCTTCACCTCCACGCGGCCCTCGATGGGGGCCCTTCCTCCTACTATGCGGATCTGTGAAGAAGCCCTGTGGGCCGTGAGCATGCAGCCCCGCCCCACAGCCAGCCGGCCCTGCGAACCCAGCATGCTGCCCTCGCCCCGCCAGGGTACTGGGCCCTGCCTGACGCGGTTAGCCAAGCCAGCACTAACACCTACTTGTAAGCCATGGTTAGCGAATCCCAGGCCCAGCTGGCGACAAGCCACCATGGCCTCCAGGGTTCCCCAGCCATCGCCACAGATCAGGCCCCAGGCGGGGCGCCCACTGCTCCCAGTGCCCAGCGCCACCTCAACCCGCCCCTCGAAGCGGCTCCGGCCCCCGCTCAGGCGAATCTGCGGAGAGAGGGTGACAAGGTCTGGTTAGCTGGGGAGCAGCGGGAGGGGCTGGTGGCAGGGCCCAGCTGGGTCCCTGAGAGCTCCACTTGCAGAGCTCCAGGCGTCTCCCACCTCCCCCAGCAGCCTCCCATGTAGCCACAAGCCGGCTCTTCCCATGGGGCTGGGGCCTGACCTGGCGCTGGGGAAGGGGCCGGCGGGGCAGCCCCTACAGCCAGCACCTTGTCTCTCAGAGTGGGTGCAGCCCGGGCAGTGCCAGGCCAGCTCCAGCCCCGGTCCTGTCTGCCCAGGGTGCGAGGGAGTGCCCTTGCAGAGCTGGCCTGGGGAGCCAGAGTTGTATCCCCCCGCCCCAGCCCTGATCCCCCTGCGGTCCAGACAGCCCCTCCCATCTGCTGATGGTGATTTGCAGTCGCTTCATCTCCAGGGGCACCAGGTGCCCAAGCTGCCCCTCCCAATCCACCACTGGCCAGTGTGGCAGGACCAGGGCGGAGCTCGCGCCATGTGACTCCAGGCCTGTCCAGCTGCCCGTGCAGGAGCCAATATCCTCGTCCAGGCTGGTGCTGGGGGCCCTGGAGATGGGGAGTGAAATCAGCAGAGACCTGCCGCGCAGGTGGGAGCGAGCCGAGGGGGGAGCGGCGTGCGCCCAGCTTGCTCGGTGTCCATCCCCCAAGTGCACGCAGGGAGCATGCAGTGCAAAGCAGCAATCTCCTGATGGGTGCTCAGGACTCCTCTCCCAGTGGGTGGGGATGGGCGCCCCAGGGCAGGCTGAGGTTCCCCGATGGGTGCTCCTCTCCTCCCCAGACCTGGGGTGGCACTGCGGGGTGCCACGCCCAGGGCAGAGCACGGGCTGTGAACTGAACAGACCCTGGGCATGTGGGACACCTCCCATCATCACAGCCCCTGGCCAGCACCAACCCACATGGGAGAGAGACGCCTGGGGGCAGGGGCACCATGACACTACTGAGACCCATAGAATGGGGCAGCGACCCACGGGGGAGCAGAGAGGAAATGGAAGAGGGACTGTGCTGAGGGTCCTCCCTCTTCCCCCCATGACTGCCCCCCAAAGTGCCCAGTGGCAAGGGTACGACCGGTCCTCCCACACCCTAGCCTGGGAATCGTTTCCTTTCTGCCTCATCAGCTGGCACCTATGATGGGACCAGCGAGAGCCACTGCAGCACTGGGGTCCCTGCCACGTGTTCTGGATGGTAAAAACCCGGCTGGCACATGCCCCCCCCCCCACAGGGGGCTACCCCGGCTGGCACATGCCCCCCCACAGCAGGGGACTCTCCCAGATGGCACATGACACACACACACACCCACCCCGAGCAGGGAGCCACCCCAAGGCCTCGTGGGTGGCCCGTGAAAGGGGTTACCACGCTGGGTTTTCCCGTGGGCAGTCAGACAGCACTGTGCACATGCTGGGTTCCCGTTTGGGCCCCATGGCTCCACCCCACTGCAGTAACACCTGGCTCTGGTCGGCACTAGCACCCTTTTTGTTGGGGGGGTGGTGCCCGCTTTGCCGGTGTCTCGGAGGTGGCCCCTCCATGCCCAGGAGCTGTCAGTGTGACGGGGGGACATGAGGGGGAGCTGCTGGCAGAGGGCTGGGCCCTGTGAGCCCTGCCAGGGGAGATGGCCCCCGCTGGGCAGTGACCTGGGACTCTGGCAGAGCAGCAGACCCTGGGTTCCGCTGAGCCTCTAAGCCAGGCCCCCTCCCGCAGCCCCTGCAGGCTGCCCCCCTGCATGGGGGCGGTGCTGACCGTGGTCTCGTAGCCCATGTAGGGGATGTTGCAGCGGAGCCCGGCGTCCTCGGAGTGCTTGCAGTCCTCTGCCGTGATGTTCTTATAGGGGCAGCTCCACAGCGACTTCTCCGAGCCTGTGCACTGCACCTCGTTCATGTGGATGGGACCCATCCCTGCCGGGAGCAGAGGGGCCAGGGTGACGGGGAGGCAGGCAGCCAATGCCCCAGGAAATCCCCATACCTACCCTAGTCCCAGGAGCCCTCCCTCCTCGCCCCAACCCTCCCTCCTGCTGGACACATATGGGGGTCTCCTCAGACCTGATCGGTTCCTACGGGGCTGGCGTCAGGCATTTCCCTGGCCCTCCAGGGGCTGGGCTCTCCCTCGGAGGCTGAATTTCTCCCAGCCCTTGCAGCTTGCCTGTCTGGAGTCCCCTTGGAGAGGCTGGCAGAGAGGGGGCAGGGGCAGGGTGCGAGGGCACCCAGACTGCACAGCGCTCACTAACAGAGCTGGAGCGGCTCAGCACCAAGCCCACCCCAATGTGGGGAGAGCCCCCTCGAGCCAGCGTCCCCAGGGTGCAGAGCCCTCAACCCGCCTGACCTGGTTCTCTCCAGTGCAGAGCAACAAGCTCAGGGGGTCAAACAGGTGCCCAGAGGGCAGACGTGCCCACACTCATGCCCTGACGGGCTCCCTGGCATGCGCTGACACGCTCCCACGTATGCACAGGGCTGCCCCAGACCTTCTCCCTTCACCAGCCCCGTCCCAGCTCACCTTGGCCCATGCGTGCTCCCGTCAGAGCCTCCTTGGCACTGCCGAACCCCAGCTCACGGCACACCACGCTGGCTGTCAGCAGGTTCCAGCAGTCATCGCAGATGGTGCCCCACTCGCTGTTCTTCAGCACCTCGACCCGGCCTTCCCCGGCCTTGGCACCGCCCTTCAGCCGGACGCGCTGCTGCGGCGAGAGCGTGGGAGACACGTCACGGGACAGCCGACGCGCCGCACTGCTGCCAGGCCCAGACCAAGGGGCATCTCAGGGCTCCTGCTGCCCCCACCAGGCCCTGGGAGATAGTCACTGCCTGAGACGCAGTGGGTGGGGCAAAACCATCTGCATGCCCCATGCTGAACCCATGGAGCGCGCTTACCTGGCCCTGCTGCTGCTGCTGCCGCTGCTGCTTCTTCTTTGGGGCACTGCCAGTGGTGAAGAGGGGCCCTGGCATGCAGCTCACCACAGCGGGCATCCCGCCTTTGCAGGTCGCAGTGGCATTGCCCTTGTAGAATTCGAAGGGGCACATGGAGATGTGCACCTCGTTCCCCGTGCAGGCCACCGAGTGTAGCCGGTAGCTGAGCTGCTGCCGTTCCAGGTACAACCTGCCAGCAGAGAGCAGAGCGTGAGTGCCTGGCAGGGGAGGGGCAGCGGGGTGCCAGGCACCGAGCCCAGCCCAGGGACTCTCGCCATCCATGACCCTAACACCAATCAGCAGGGAAGAGACAGACCGTCACTCCATGGCCCAGCCCCTTGCAGCACAACCCCGGCCCCGGCCAGCAAGGCCCACACTCCTCCTTCACCAGGGAACCCCAGAGCTGGCCACAGGCCTTTGGACTCTGGGACCCATTTACCTCTTGGGGACCCCAAAGTCCTCTCTGGGCTTGTGTTTGGGGCGAGCTTTGGAGACCAGCCTGGAAAATAGAAAACAACAGTCAAGGAGTTCGGAGCCCAGGTCTGCAACCAACGTCCTGCCCTGGCTCTGCCTGCCACCGCCGGCCCGGCAGAACGGGGCTGCCCAGCTGCCTCCAGGGCCCTGGCCAGATCCAGGCGTGTGGGCACCAGACCCACCTGGACAGGGCCCGGGTGCCGCCCATTCCACCAGGCCTCAGGCGGGGCTCACAGCAGGAGGGCAGCTCCTTCCAGCGACAGCTTCTCCCACCTCCTGGCCGGAAATCAGTCACCCACTGCAGTGACTCCATTTCCCACCTGATGGCCCATGACAGGTGTGACGCAGCCATGTCCTGTGTCACGCCAGCCACCACATCCCACAGGCAGGCACATGCTCCCTGGAATGCAGCACACATGGCGCCCGGTGCCCTAAGGCCATGGCATGCATGCTGCGTGCTCCCGACACCGGTGACCCCTGGGGATGAGCGCCTTGCACCGCTCGCAACCTCACCCTCTCCCGGGTAACCCCAGACAGGCAGGGGACCGAGCTGCAGGGGGCCAGGCAGGCTTCCAGGCTGTCTCCCCCAAGGCACTGCGCCCGGCCCTGCAGGGAGCCCCACGCCTCCCAATACAATGTCAGCCTGCCCCGGCATAGCTTGAGTGCCCGGTGTGTCTGGGTCGGGAAGGAAAGCTGGAATTCAGACTCTACTGCTCGCTCCTGCGCTGGCCGTAATTCAACCCCCTTGCTCCAAAGGAGCTGTGACGTGCAGCATCGCTGGCACCACCCGTGTAAACACTGCCCCAAACCATGGTCCTGCGCTACCCCTCTATCCCGTCCAGTGTATCCCCCTCTGTACACCCAGCAGCCAGCCACCCCCGTATGTACCCACCAACTCACACCTGTGCATAGCTATCCACTCACCCATCCCTCCCCCTCCGTACACCCAGCCAGCCACCCCCGTACGCATTTCTCCATCCATCCCTGTACACACCCTGCCACCCACCCCTCCCTGTATGTAACCATGCATCCATTCCCCCAGGTAAACCTCCATCCCCTCATGCACTCCACCCCATCCTCCTCTCCATCTAGGTCCCCTCTGTTCCACCTCTGCACTGGCAGGGTTCCGCGGCCTACCTGGAGCTAGGGCGGGTGTCAAAAGCAGCAGATTGAGGATGGCCCCCTGCAATACGGAAGCACTAGCAGCTGGGAACTTGGGTCAAGCCCCTGCTCCTGCTGACCTCCGGGCAATGCCAATGGGCTGGGCAGGGCCCCAAAGGGAGCACAGCCACCAGCCGAACCCACCGAGACCAGGGCAGCCCCCTGCACTCCCCACTTCCCTTCTCTAGCAGGGAGAGCAACAGAGAGTTCAGTGCATGCCCAGCTCCTTTCTGGTCCCTCGGCCACCCCCAGGCTCTCCAGGATCTGAGCTCTGACCTGGAACAATGAGGGGTGGCTCGGGCCACAGGGCCATTGCTAATCTTGGCTCATGTCCCTCAGCCAGTGCTGGAAAGGCATCAGACCAGACCCAGATCTCAGGGCGGGGACTGCCACTGTGTGCGCACAGCGTAAGAACATCAGAACGGCCAGACTGGGTCAGACCAAAGGTCCATCTAGCCCAGTATCCTGTCTTCTGACAGTGGCCAGTGCCAGGTGCCCCAGAGAGAATGAACAGAACAGGGAATCATCAAGTGATCCATCCCCTGTCCGCTCATTCCCAGCTTCTGGCAAACAGAGGCTAGGGACACCATCCCTGCCCGTCCTGGCTAATAGCCATTGATGGACCTGTCCTTCATACATTTACCTAGTTCTTTTTTGAACCCTGTTATAGTCTTGGCCTTCACAACATCTTCTGGCAAACAGTTCCACAGGTTGACTGTGCGTTTTGTGAAGAAATATTTCCTTTTGTGTGTTTTAAATCTGATTCCTATTAATTTCATTTGGTGACCCCTAGTTCTTGTGTCATGAGAAGGAGTAAATAACACTTCCTTATTTACTTTCTCCACACCAGTCATGATTTTACAGCCCTCTATCATGGTCCCACTTTGTTGTCTCTTTTCCGAAATGAAAAGTCCCAGTCTTATTAATCTCTCCTCATATGAAAGCTGTTCCATATCTCTAATCATTTTTGTTGCCTTTTTCTGAACCTTTTCCAATTCCAATATATCTTTTTGAGATGGGGCGATCACATCTGCACGCAGTATTCAAGGTGTGGGCATACCATGGATTTATATAGAGGCAATATAATATTTTCTGTCTTATTATCTAATGATCCTTTCCTAATGATTCACAACATTCTGTTTGCTTATTTGACTGCCGCTGCACATTGAGTGGATGTTTTCAGAGAACTATCCACAATGACACCAAGACCTCTTTCTTGAGTGGCAACAGCTAATTTAGACCCCCACATTTTATATGTATAGTTGGGATTATGTTTTCCTATGTGCATTACTTTGCACTTATCAACACTGAATTTCATCTGCATTTTGGTGTCCAGTCACCCAGTTTTGTGAGATTCCTTTTGTAGCTCTTCGCAGTCTGCTTGGGACTTAACTATCTTGAGTAGTTTTGTATCATTTGCAAATTTTGACACCTCATGGTTCACCGCTTTTCCAAGATCATTTATGAATATGTTGAATAGGACTGGTCCTAGTACAGACCCCTGGGGGACACCACTATTTACCTCTCTCCATTCTGAAAACTGACCATTTATTCCTACCCTTTGTTTTCTATCTTTTAACCAGTTACTGATCCGTGAGAGAACCTTCCCTCTTCTCCCATGACAGCTTACTTTGCTTAAGAGCCTTTGGTGAGAGACCTTGTCAAGGCTTTCTGAAATTCTAAGTACACTATATCCACTGGATCCCCCTTGTCCACATGCTTGTTGACCCCCTCAAAGAATTCTAGTAGATTGGTGAGGCATGATTTCCCTTTACAAAAGCCATGTTGACTCTTCCACAACAAGTTATGTTCATCTATGTTCTTTACTATAGTTTCAACCAGTTTGCCCAGTACTGAAGTCAGGCTCAGTGGCCTGTTATTGCTGGGATCATCTCTGGAGCCCTTTTTAAAATTGGTGTCATATTAGCTATCCTCCAGTCATTTGGTACAGAAGTTGATTTAAATGATAGGTTACAAATGACACTTAGTAGTTCTCCAATTTCACATTTGAGTTCCTTCAGAACTCTTGGGTGATACCAACTGGTCCTGGTGACTTATTACTGTTTAGTTTATCAATTTGTTCCAGAACCTCCTCTAGTGACACCTCAATCTGGGACAATTCCTCAGATTTGTCACCTAAAAAGAATGGCTCAGGTTTGGGAATCTCCCTCACATCCTCAGCCGTGAAGACCAATGGAAAGAATTCATTTAGTTTCTCGGCAATGGCCTTATCTTCCTTGACTGCTCCTTTAGCATCTCTATCTCGTCCAGTGGCCCCACTGGTTGTTTAGCAGGCTTCCTGCTTCTGATGTACTTACACATTTTTTTGCTATTACTTTTTGAGTCTGACTAGCTGTTCTTCAAATTGTTTTTTGGCCTTCCTAATTATATTTTTACATTTCATTTGCCAGTGGTTATGCTCCTTTCTATTTTCCTCACTAGGGTTTAACTTATATTGTTTAAAGGATGCCTCTTGGCTTCTCACTGCTTCCTTTACTTTGTTGTTTAGCCACTGTAGCACTTTTTGGGTTCTCTTACTATGTTTTTTAATTTGGGGTATATATTTAAGTTGAGCCTCTATTATTGTGTCTTTAAAAAGTGTCCATGCAGCTTGCAGGGATTTCACTTTTGGCGCTGGACCTTTTCATTTCTGTTTCACTAACTTCCTCATTTTTGTGTAGTCCCCCTTTCTGAAAGTAAATGCTACCATGTTGCACAGTTCCCACTACAGCCTCCAGGCTCTGCCGCCACACACGAGTCCCGCAGCCCCATGGCTTAGGTGCAGGCATATCCGGGTGGGGAACGGGGGGACTCACAGCCAGCCCAGCTGCCCCACTGCCATTTTCTCCAGAAAATGGCCCACGTCCACCAGCCCTTCCTTCCCCCTCCAGGAGAGACAGCTCTGCTCCAGGGCCCTGGGCTGACCCCGACAGCCACCGAACCCACTGCTGGGCTGGGGGCCGGGAGAGGGGTGAAGACCAACAGTCCCATCTCTGTGGCAATGGCCCCCACATAGGGATCCCCAGCGTGTCCCCCTGAGAGGTGCCCTTGCCAGCCAGTGGTGGGCACGGTGCTCCCAGCTCCCAGTACAGGGACCGGATCAGACCCCACCTGGGCACAGCCCCCTTTGAGGGGCTGGCGTGGGGACCCTATGCAATGCCAGGCCAAGGAGAAAGAGCCATTTCTCGTGGAGGACACAGAACACAAGCAGAAGCCCCAGCTCCATGCAGGGGTGGGTCAGACCCCGACCAGGCCTCACATCCCAGCCACGGCCGAATGAACCTCACCCACTGAAATGCAAAGGCCCCGCAGGAGCCGTGCAGCGAGGGGCTCAGTCCTCTGCCCAGGGCAGCCTTTGATCCCAGGGTGAAGTTCATGGCTCCAGCTGGATTCCCAGGGCCCAGCCCAGAATCCAGCCCTGATGGCAGAAGAGATTGGCCCAGGCAGGGGCAGCTTCTCCCATCCAGAGAGACTCGGCAGTCCCAGACCTGCTGGGGAGACTCGGCCCCAGGATGTGGCCCTGGCCCTACCCTGTTACCTTGCACCCGGCCCTGGGCTCCGGCTCTTTATCTTGGCTGCTCGCTTTAACCGCCTGCAGAAAGGAAACGGTGACCTGCCAGTCAGGGGATGGTGAGGGGCCGGCAGATGCCCAGAGCTACAGCCCACAAGTCCAGAGACAGCACCAGGGCTGGCAGCTCCCTGGGAGTCATGGCAGAGCCAGGCTGGGGCTGTCGGCCAACGTGGGGCCTGGGAGGGCATGAGGAAGGCCCCCTGGCGCTCAGCTCCACGGCGCTGGATCCCTGCAGGGCCGTGCACATACAGCCTTCTGGGCCAGACCCAGCCTCTGCACAGGCTCCAGGCCAGTCCGAGCACCTCAGGCCACCCAGGCACCACGAGGCTGCCCCAGGCTCCCCACTCAGCAGGGCCAGGCTCAGTGCGGCTGGCAATATGGGAGCACTCTGGGGCTCGCCGGACACAGGCATGGACCCAGGGTCACTGCCCCAAAAGCAGGGAATTTGTAACAAGGCCCATGCAGGGTCTGTGCCCTCGCCCCGTTCTGAGCCATCAGGTTCCACCTCCGCGTCCCACTCAACCGACCAGCTTAGTCACACGGGAGATGATGCCCTCACAGTCACCTGACTCCAGCAGCTGGGGATTTAGGAAAAACACCAAATATCGCGAGAGTCACAACAGAATCATGAGAGTTGGCAGCACTGACCCAGCCATCACCAGGGCTGCCCCACTGTGGGGCCCCCCAGCCTTACTCCAGCTTCCCGCCCCCCAACCCCACAGGACTCCCCCCTCCTTGGTACCCATGCAGGCCCCACTGGGCAGTGCCAGGCCCGCCCCATCGGTGGGGCTCTCCTCCAGCCCTCTCACTCACTTGTAGAAGTTCCTGTTGACCTTCTTCTCGGCCGGGAAGCCCATCATCCCGCAGACCACGCGGCTGTTCTTGTGGTTCCAGCCCTCGTCGCAGATTTGCGCCCAGCCCTCCTTGTAGCGCACCTCCACCACGCCCTCCGTCACCGGCAGCCGCTTCCTGGCACCCGAGACCACAGGCCGCAGCCTGAGCTCCTCCACCTGGTTCTGCTCGGCCTGGCAGAGGGAGAGCCCAGTCAGGGCTGCTGATCTCCACTGGACAGGTCCCAATAGCCTGCCCAGTGCCAGCCTGTCCGGCCCACTTGGTCCAGCACTGGCCTGCCCGGCCCTCGCGGCCCTGCGCCAGCCTGTCCAGCACCAGCCCTCCCGGCCCCGCGCCAGCCTGTCCAGCACCGGCCCTCCCGGCCCCGCGCTAGCCTGTCTAGCACCAGCCCTCCCGGCCCCGCGCCAGCCTGTCTAGCACCGGCCCGCCCGGCCCCGCGCCAGCCTGCCCAGCACCGGCCCGCCCGGCCCCGCGTCACCCTGTCCAGCACCGGCCCTCCCGGCCCCGCGCCAGCCTGTCTAGCACCGGCCCGCCCGGCCCCGCGCCAGCCTGCCCAGCACCGGCCCGCCCGGCCCCGCGTCACCCTGTCCAGCACCGGCCCGCCCGGCCCCGCGTCACCCTGTCCAGCACCGGCCC
>NC_048302.1:139921225-139950645 GCF_013100865.1 Trachemys scripta elegans
CACACACCCTGACCCACTGCGCACACCCAGCCCCCAGCCCCAATGCACACACACCCTGAACCACTGCGCATACACCCTGACCCACTGCACACATACAGTCCCCAGCCCCACTGCACAGCCCCCAGCCCCACTACAAACACACCCTGACCCACTGCACACATACAGTCCCCAGCCCCACTGCACACACCCAGCCCCACTGCGCACACACACCTAGCCCCACTGCACACACACAGCCCCCAGCCAACTGTGCGCACACCCTGACCCACTGCGCACACACCCTGACCCACTGCGCACACACAGCCCCACTGTGTGCACACACACACCCTGACCCACTCCTCACATACACCTAGCCCCACTGCACACACAGTCCCCAGCCTCACTGCATGTGCACCCAGCTGCACTGCACATAGCACACAGCCCCACTGCACGCACATGCACAGCGCCACTGCACAACGTGCACACACCCAGCCCCACTGCACATGCACACACAGCCTCACTGCATGCGCATCCAGCCACACTGCACACACACAGCCCCCAGCCACACTGCGTGCACACACACACAGCCCCAGCCCCACTGCACACACATACACACACACATGCACAGCCCCCCTGTGCATGTGCACACACACAGCCCCACTGAGCACATACAGCCCACAACCCCATGACATGCACACACACCCCAGCCCCACTGCACGCGCACTCCCCCATAAGCCCAGTGACACACACAGTCCCCCTGCCCACACACAGCTCCACCATGCGCACCCCCCCACACACATAGATTCTGGCCCTGCCAGCCACGACCCTCACCAACGCCTTTGCCATATTTGGCACTGTGGGCCCAGCCGGTGGCGGCCACGAAGCCGAGGTGGCGGCACAACACATGGGCGTTGGCCAGCGTGAAGTCGTCGTCGCAGATGGTGCCCCACTCCTCGTTGTAGAAGACCTCGATGCGCCCCTCGTTGTGCTTGCGGGGGTACCCGGCCAGGCGGAACTTCAGCTTGGAGCCCTGGCTCTGCGCCGTGGGCGTAGGCCCGGTGCGCTGGGCAGCGCCCACCCAGAGCCAGACGCTGCAGAGCAGGGCCAACAGTTCCTGCCATGCCCGGGCACTGCTGCTCCTCATGGCTGAGATGGGTCTGGAAAAAAAGGGGGATGGGGTCAGATGGGCCCTCACACTTGTGGGCAGGGGCACGGCCCCATGGAACAGCAGAGACTTAGGGCCTTAGAGCATGGCCTTGGGGCACGTCTGCATGTACGGTGCTGCAAGGCTCGGGGAAGGGCCGGCCCCGTCTGGCCTTCGGGCACGTCTGCACATACGCTGCTGCATGGCTCGGGGAAGGGCCAGCCCCGTCTGGCCTTCGGGCACGTCTGCACATACGCTGCTGCATGGCTCGGGGAAGGGCTGGCCCCATACAGCCTTGGGGCACGTCTGCATGTACGGTGCTGCATGGCTCGGGGAAGGGCCAGCCCCGTCTGGCCTTCGGGCACGTCTGCACGTACAGCGCTGCACGGCCCAGGGAAGGGCTGGCCCCATACAGCCTTGGGGCATGTCTGCACGTACGGCGCTGCACGGCCCAGGGAAGAGCCAGCCCCAGCCGGCCTTAGGGCACATCTGCACGTCTGGCTCTTCTCTGCACCCTCTCCAGTTTTTCACCATCCTTTTTAAAAGGTGGGCACCAGAATGAGTGCTATATTCCAAGTACCTGCCTCACCACTGCCATATACAGAGGGAAAATGTCCTTGGCGCTCCCACTCACGACATCCAGGCATCGCATTAGCCCTTTTGCCCACAGCATTGCACCGGGAGCTCATATGGCTTTGCTTATCCACTATGACCCCTGTATGAAATCAGGTTTGTTTGACGAAAGCTACGTACCCACAGAACTAGGCTGAGTGGCATTAATTATATTCATATTCTTCAATTCATCATTAGCTAACTGAATCCTGTATCTGCTTTTCCATTATTTTTCCCCAGGACTGATATCAGGCTAACCAGCCTATAGTTACTGGGTCATCCTGTCTGCCCTTACTGAATATTTGCACAACATTAGCACTTTTCCTGACACCTGGTCTTTCCCCAGTATTCCATAATTTATTACAAATAAACACCACTTGGTCAGAGATCACCTCAGCCAATTCTTTTAGGACTCTTGGGTGCAAGTTATCCAGGCCTGCTGATTTTAAAATGTTTATCCTTACATTCAACTTGATGGCATTTCATCATTTGGATATTACAAAGTAATATGCTTCAGAAGGCAGCATCTGATCAATGGCAGAATCCTATTGATTTTGATGGCAAGCAGGAAAACCGGAAGGTGGAAATGGGGGCATACAGAGCCCCGGCATGTCTGCAGATCAAGGAACCAGTTGATGTCACCATCGACACCTTCCAGCATAACCACCACCCCGTCAGCTCTGCCCACCACCCGATGGAGTTTACCGTGTTAGAGAGAAATGGAATACAAAGGAGGAAACTTAGGGGCGGCAGAGAGCCCCTGGCATGGGAGGGAGAGAGAATAGGGGGACGCAGAGCCCCGGCACAGGGCAGTTGTTTTTGAGCAGTGCAGGCACGAGGGGCACAGGGCACACGGAGTGGCAGACTCTGATCAGACGGGGATGGCTGGTTCCCAAAACCTCAATGGCCAGGTTGAGTTTGCAAGAACAGAACCAAAGCCAGCTGGGAGATTGTTTGTGGGCAGGCAGCAGGGAAATGCTTTGCAGAGCTGGCCGGGTCGCTGTCTGCCCCCATGGAAGGCATCTGCCCCTACACCAATGTCAGATCATCACTGCGTCTCGCTGACCCCGCAGGATCAGGACTAAAAACGCCATAATTCACCTGCAGCTTGCCAGGACACGCCAGCCCTTCCTGCTGGACGAAGACCCCGGCACTGCCCCCCTCCTACCCGGAGCACTGACATTCCCTGCATCACAGGCTAGACTGCTGTGTACACATCGGGCCCGTGCTCCTCCCCAGCCGGCCCCTTTGGTCCAGATCTCCAAAGCCATTAATGGACTCCGTCTGCTCTGGGCTTTGTGATCGGCATCTTCCCAGCAGCTGGGACCTTGGCAGCACAGTCCCAGTTCACAGTCTGAACTGCCCACGGGGGGAGGGGACACAGAGCAGCGGGGCAGCTGGGTTTTATTGGCCTTTCTCGCTCTTTCTCAGCAGAGGTCACTTGGGTTTTATTGACCTTTTCGAGAGGGGAAGGCAGAGAGACTGGGGCATGTTGGATCCAAACATTCAAACCTTCCAGCATGAGACCCCAGCCACCTCAGCCAAAGGGGTTGCAGAAACGGGGGAGCAGAGGGACTAGCTCACCCACAATGGAAATATTGGTGTGTGTGTGTGGGGGGGTGGTTTTAACACCGTGTAAACTCACAGAGGGGCTGCTGAAGCAGCCACTGCAGCACCCAGGATCGGGCCAGGGAGCAGATAGGAACCACTGGGACCCCCCAGCCTGGAACTATCTCCCTCTTCCCCACCCCAGCTGAGTCTCAGTAGCTCCCCTAGCTCCCCTGTTCACAGCAAACTGTCCCCTCCCCTCCCCCCACTCGCAAGGGCCGAGGTCTGAAAAGAGACAGGAACACAAACAGTGCAGCATGATGCAGAGACAGCAGATGTTTCAGTTCTGTGTTTGGAAAGAAGCAGAGTGAGGTTTCCATATCTTGCAGGGATAATGAAATGCTCGAGTCCATCGGTAACCAGGGAGGGTGTTAAACAGCAGCTGCTACAAATAAACAGCTTTGCATTGGCAGAACTGGATAACTTGCACCCGCAGTGTATGAAAAGTGTTGGCCCAGGAGCTGATAACTTGCACCCGCAGTGTATGAAAAGCTTTCTGAATCATTACATGTTTTTCAACGTGGCCGGGAACAAGGGGAAATTCCGTGGGACGGAGCTCATGGTGCACCAGTAAAAGGGGCACATGGGATGACCTGGGTTACTACAGGCCAGATGGCCTGATATTGGTCCAGAATAAAATCATGGACAGGCTGATATGGGAGGCAACGAGTCAAGAATTAGAAGATGGCAGCACAAGTGATGCCAGTCACCAGGGTTATGGAAAATGGGTCTCGTCAAACAAACTTGATATTGTTTTTAATGAGATCCCATGTTGGACTGATAAAAGAAATGTGTTGTCATAAGAGATAGACTTCTGGAAGACGTTTGACTTTATCTCCTGTGACATTCTGATAAAAAGATCAGCACTACACAAAATCACTGTAGCCCATAGTAAATGGATTAAAATTGGTTACCTGTTAGAGCTAAAATGTAACTGTGAATGGAGAATAGTCATCGAATGGGGGTGTTTCTGCAGGGGTCTTAACAGGGATCTGTTCTTGACCTGATGCTTTTCGATATCTTTATCCATGATTTGGAAGAAAATATAAAACCATCCAAGGGGTGTTTTCTCTCTCTGGTGTAACCCTCACCCCGTCCGAAGGGCGTTTACTCTCTGGGTGAATTCAGCAAACCAGCAAGGAGAAACCGGACACACAAATTCTAGTTTTTACAATACCCTCGCCCTGCACCCACCCATTGATGGCCTGCAAGATTTGCTCCTGAAACCCTCAGCACCTAGGGTGATCAGATGTCCTGATTTTATAGGGACAGTCCCGATTTTTGGGTCTTTTTCTTATATAGGCGCCTATTACCCCCCACCCCCATCCCGATTTTTCACACGTGCTGTCTGGTCACCATATCAGCACCCCAGGACAGGCCTCTGTCACATGATCTGGAGGAATCATAGACTCATAGAATCATAGACTTTAAGGTCAGAAGGGACCATTATGATCATCTAGTCGGACCTCCTGCACAACGCAGGCCACAGAATCTCACCCACCCACTCCTGTATCAAACCTATGTCTGAGTTATTGAAGTCCTCAAATTATGGTTTAAAGACTTCAAGGTGCAGAGAATCCTCCAGCAAGTGACCCGTGCCCCACGCTGCAGAAGAAGGTGAAAAACCCCCAGGACCTCTGCCAATCTGCCCTGGAGGAAAATTCCTTCCCGACCCCAAATATGGCGATCAGCTAAACCCTGAGCATGTGGGCAAGACTCACCAGCCAGCACCCAGGAAAGAATTCTCTGTAGTAACTCAGATCCCACCGCATCTAACATCCCATCACAGGCCATTGGGCATATTTACCGCTCATAGTCAAAGACCAATTAATTGCCAAAATTAGGTTATCCCATTATAACTATTGATCCCTAGGGGAGCAGCCACAGAGGGGGACATGACATACTTTGCCAGTCAGTCACACACCTCTGTTAGAGATCAGGACTCCCGAGTTCTAATCCTGGCTCAGGGAGGGTAGCATTGCCCCGTGGTTAGAGCAGCAGCGGCCAAGCAGTGTGGCCAAGCCGCTGAGAGCTGCCCCCTGGCTCCAGCTCTGCCAGAAGTGGCGTTGTGCAGCCTCTCGGTGCCTCATCAGTAAGACGGGCTGAGCCACGACTGCCCTTGCGCAGGGCCTGAGGCCTCGCTCAGTGCAAGGCACTCCTCAGAAACACGGAGAGCAGCCACACAGGGGCTCCCGGGTCCCAGCCCAGTGCCCCTTCCCGCAGGCTCCAGGATATTGGGCGGGGAGCCCCCCGCTCCAGTGTGGCACAGCAGGACAGGCAGCCCCCATCACATGACATGTGCAGCCCAAACAACCCAGCCGCCCGGAGAGCTCTGCTTGGGTAGGGAGGGCACAAGGAAAGAGAAGAGGCAAGACCTGAGCAGTGGGCAGGGGCTGGATTCTGCAGGGCTGAGAGGATGGGGGATGCCAGGAAGGGGCGCCAGCACTCTGGCACCAGAGGGTTAGATAACCTGAGAAGGGAATGGGCAATGGGAAGCAGCACCTGGGCTCTGCGTTTCCTGCCTCTTCTCCGGGCCCCCCGGCTGTAGAAGGCTCCTCCTCGCACTCAGCCGAGTTCTGTCAAGGCCGGGGGAGAAGAGGGTGTTTCCGAGAGGGGCAGGACAGAGTGGTGAGGCGGAGAGGTGGGCGGGGCGCTGGGCTGGTCCCCTCATGAGGGGACAGCCCCGGACACTGGCAGGCAGCACATTTACAATGCAAAGAAAACATATTTCACCCGACACGTAATCAGCCTGTGGAACTCACTGCCACAAAGTATCACTGAGGCCAAGATCTCTTCAGGCTCAGACATTTGCAGGGACAATGGAGCCACGCAGAATTACACTGGAGAGCACCAAAAATTCAGCCAGGCCGTAACCCTCCATGGCGCCAGCTGGCCAGCCCAGTCGGCTGGAGCCTCCCACCTGGGGCAGCCTTGGGGGATGCAGCTGCTGGTGTCGGGAGCTGTCGCACAGGAACCTAGTGTGATCCTGCCTGGCTGCTCCTGCGGCTCGGGAACCCAGGTCGCCCACTCCTGCCAGAGACAACGTTTCCTCTGACTGGGGTTGTGTGCGCGGGGTCCCCGCCCAGAGCAGGACATTCAATCCACCCTGCGCCAAGCCAGACGTGCCTGCCTCCCCAGCATGAATGGGCCTCAGAGACTTCGGGGAAAGGGCTCGGAAGGACTGACAGGCCTTAAGCAAACAGCAGGGAGGGAGTTAAGAGAGAGCCCAGCTCCCTGGAACTGCTCAGGAAACCTCAGGAATTTACTGACAGCGCCAGTGAATGGGCAGGCTGCATGCAGGGCCCAAGGCCACCTCCTCGCAGGGGAACGGGGCCCGGAAGGGGTTAACGCTGCCAGCTAGGGGAATGAGAGGCCTTGCAGAATCCGGAGGTGCGGGGCAAGATTGGGGACTCAGCAACCCCCCCACACCTGCCCACCTCTATGCTGACCCCTGCTCAGACCCTCCCCACGGTTGTCCCCTTGCCTGGGGGCTCAGGGAGTCTTCCACCAGCACAAGCACTGGGGAGTGTCCCTGGGCAACGGGGGCCAAGCTCTGCAGAGCTCAGCGTGGACACGGCCTGCTCTGCTCTGCCATCTCTGCTGACAGCACCCCCGGCGCTCTGCCCTTCCTCTCCCTCACCCGCTCATCCAGGCCATGGCCAAACCCTGCCTCCTCTTGCCTCCCTCGTCCCATCCCCTCCTGCTGGGACACCCACCCCACGGTGGTCCCCAAGTGGCCCTCTTTCCCCCGCACCAAGCCTGTGGCCCTTGATTCCTGGCCCCATCCCCCTGGCTGTGGTCAGTGTGTGCTTCTGGCACAGGGGCCCGTCTCGTACAGGTGTTGCTGTGCCAAGGCAGAGCCGGAGCCTGAGCTGGGATGTGGGCACCAACCCCCTGCTTGGCAGCCCAGCTCCTCACGGCTGGGTTGGCAGACAGGGCCAGTTAGCGCTCAGCCTGCTACCCAGACACGCTCGTCAACAGGGAGCCATGAGCCGGCCTGGTGCTAAGTCAGTGCTGGTCACATTTTCAGAGGTGTGGGAAATGATGATAGGGAGGGGTCAGTTCTACAGAGCCGACTGGGGTGGCTGGTACAGTGGGCTCATGGGAACAGCATGCACTTCAATACAGCCAAGTGCAAGGTCATCAAAGGATGTAGGTCATGCATACAGCAAGGCCACATCCAGTGCAGCGGCACTGGCAAAGTCTTGCAGGTCACGGTGCAAACCAACTGAACGCCAGCTCCCTGTGGGACACTCTGGTAAGAGAAAGGACATGATCCTGCAATGCAGAGTGAGGAGCAGGGAGGTGGTGTTACCTTTGTATACAGCATTAGCGAGACCATCACAGGACACGGCCTCCAGTTCCAGGGCCCATGCTCCAGAAGGGATGTGGACCACTAGGCAAGGGATGAGAGAAGAGCTACAGGAACAACGTGAGGTCTGGCAAACCAGCTCTGCAGCAAGACACTGAAGCAGCTCAGTCCAAGGGCAGGCTAAGGGGTGAACTGGCCTTGTTTGCAAGTTCACATCCCAGAGTCCAACTGCTCCCTCCTGAAATGGCGCAGCAGAGAGCAGGAACGTCCCCACTGACTGACTGACTGGCAGCACTGGTGCTGCGAGCGATGTAGCTCGTGGGGCTGGCAGGTGACCTGGCTGCCAGGACACACTCCCTGCTAATACAGAGCGTGGGGCAGGGATGGAGCCAGGTGCATTGGGGGCACCAATGGTGGTGACATTCCCAGGTGGCACCAGGAAGGGCTGCGGCCCTACAGAGGGCAAAGACAAACTCCGGGGCCCCAGGGCCAGACACAGCTTGGGCAAGGAAGCTGGAGAATCCTTAGAAGCTCTGTCAGTCCCTCTCCAGTGGCCAGGCTGCCACTGCCCGGGGGCCACGTAAAGGCCCCAGCAGAGTCCTACCTGCACTGAAGCCCTGCCTACGGTTCGCCGCAGCTACCCTCCTTCATTCCACGTGTCCACAACGGGCTTGCGGCCCCAGCCAGCCCAGCCTCTGCAGGGGGGCCACAGCCGGGTCAGGTGCTCAAACAGTTCCGGTCTCTCCTGCCGACTGGGGGGCCTGGCGTGAAGAGTGACTGACAGCCACGTCTGCGCTCTCCGAGTAACACCAGGGCTGGGGGGCGCCCGTGCTATCTCACCCTCCACGTCCCTCCTCTCTGGGGAGCTGAGCAGAGGTCAGTGTTGCAGCGGGGCCTCTGGGGCAGGGAGTTTGGTAATCCCAGTGCCAGTCAGAGCCAGGGGCACAGTTCTGCCCACTACAGACACGAGTCCATGTGCACACGAGGGGTGGGGCCTGGCACCAGCCCCTGCGCCCATGGCGAACAGAGGCAGTGCAGGGGAGGAAGTGCGGCCAAGGCAATCCTGTGGAAACAGGGTATTTCTGGGGGCTCCCAAGCTTGTGTTGGGGACAGGGCCAAGCCCACAGCCCTGGAACGGGGCAGGACACAAGCCGCTGCCCTGGCATTATCACAGGGATGTCTGTCTGCCAGGGTCTAGCCTGGTGCTCACAGTAAAACCACCTCACTTCTGATCCTCACCCTGTCTGTGAGCTGCCTCATCCGAAGGGAGCATGCAGGGACATGCGCGCCCCCCCCCCCCCCCCCCCCCCCCCCCGCGAAACCCGCTGCAGCAATACCGCCGGTTAAAGATTAATTCAGTCCCCTCCAGATTGTGGAAACAAAGCTGCCCTGGGCTCTCTGGGCATCTCACGGCTACTGGCACCTAAACAGCCAAAGCAGCATATGCTTCCTCCTCTAGCTGCTGTAGAACTGGGCCCGTCCTGTGGGGCAGAGCCTGGCCCCAGGGGCCCCCTGCACGGCTGACCCCAGGCTCCGCAATCTCTTAGCTAAGCACAAGGCCCCGTGGCCCGAGAAAGCTCCACCTGGTGAAACACAAGCACACAGGGCTCCAGGAGCACGTCCCCCAGGGCCCTGCTCTCTGCCTGAGCTCCCCACTGCACACAGAGCCCGGCTCTGGCCTGCTGCCAAACCCCCAAGGTATCTGGGTGCCCAAGAGAAGCCTGTGGCCACGATGACAGCCACATCACCAGGACAACGAACTGGTTGCCCCATGGGGGACAGCTGGGGGCTCATGAGAACAGGAGACAGAACTGTCCTGAGAGTCTGCCCCGACCTCTGGAACTCACTGCCACAGGAGAGGAGACCACTATGCTCCAAAGCTCAGCTCTGTGCCTGAGCTCCCTTGCAAGAGCCCCTCGCTCCCGCATGCTGGCTGAGTCTGGGGTACAGCCCCTTTTCCAGCCCCGCTCACAACAGCACTCCCGGCGCATCTCCCTCTACGGGTGCACTGAGCCACCCGGCTGATCAGGGCAAGAATTCCCATCTAGGCGCCGGCTGCAGCCCCAGGCAAGAGCAATCCAGCCTGTGACCCATTCCGAGGCGAGCCGCTTCCCTGCGCTGTCACAGCTGCAGCAGGTGTGACCAGGTAACAACCATGCGGCCCTATGGAGCTCAGTCCCACGGAAAGAGCATGGCAGACAGTGGGAGGGCAGAGGAGACTGTGGCCCACCAGCGTGGATGGATGGGCGGATGGACGCTCCAAGGCAGGTCAGGGTGGGTTGTGCAGTGGGCAATGCTGGGGCAGCTTCAGCCCCACTGGGAGGCAGGGGTCAGGGGCAGTTTTGGCTCCATTTGGGAATGGGGGGCAGTCATGGCCCCACCAAGGGCTGGAGGTGTTTCATTAGCAGCTGGTGATGCTGCAGGGAGGCAGGCAGGGCTGAGAGGCCAGTGTTACACACAGCAGCCAAGTTGGGGCCAGGGCACAGCCTGCCCCTTCCCATCAGTGGGGACTGCTCCCATAAACACGGGAGCCCCAGAGCCAACAGTCTGGATTACCCTCTAAGATACACCTGGCTCCTCTATGCACCCTTCCATTTCCAGAGCTCAAACGAGCTTTCTGAGGACAGGGGAATGCGAGATGCCACCTGCTCCACAGAGGCAGCGACAGGAGGGACTCACCCAGCCGTGAGGATAGAACCCAGGAGTCCTGACTCCCAGCCCCGCTGCTCTCACCACTAGCCCCCACTCCCCTTTCAGAGCCGGGGATAGAATCCAGGAATCCTGGCTCCCAGCCCCGCTGCTCTCACCACTAGCCCCCACTCCCCTCCCAGAGCCAGGGAGAGAACCCAGGAGTCCTGGCTCCTAGCCCTGCTGCTCTCACCACTAGACCACACTCCCCTTTCAGAGCCGGGGAGAGAACCCAGGAGTCCTGGCTCCCAGCCCCGCTGCTCTCACCCCTAGACCCCACTCCCCTTTCAGAGCCGGGGAGAGAACCCAGGAGTCCTGGCTCCCAGCCCCGCTGCTCTCACCACTAGACCATTCCACCTTGCTTGGTACTGTAACCTCCTCCCCAGCACAAATTCTCTCTCCCTCTGGCCCCTGGCTCAGCAGAGTATAACACGAGGGGCTGGAGCACAGCCCCGGCCTGCGCTGTGAGCTCTGCCCTTCATCTGGAGGCGCAGAGCCCAGCAGGCGGAGCTGGGCCCCCCTCTGGACGAGGCACCCAGGGGACGGGAGGCCACCAGCCATGCAAGCTGCCGATTTCTGCTCCTTTCCCCGAAGCTGTTGCTGCCCCCTAAAGGTTGGGGCGCTCAGTGCAGCCAGCGTACCTCTGCCCCCTGCAGGCCCCAGTGCCCCGTGGGTACCAGAGCCAGGGAGGAGGGAGGCCCAGGGCACGGCAGGCGTGGGGGATGCCAGCACAGCCCTTGGCCGGCTGGGGCGGGTTCTTTGGGGTCCGCTTGGGGCTCTGAGAACTGCAACAGGCAGCTTGTTTGCAGGAAGTGACCTAGACGGAATGTGCAGATACTTGGACGGCTGCAGCCGTCTGCAAACTCCACAGCGAGTTGCTGCCAGCAGCCCCAGACGGCCACCGGGCACAGCACTGCCAAGTGCTACCGGGCACAGGCTGCTCCATTTGGCTTACCTGGGGGCACGGACCCTGCCCCGCTAGCCACCGCTCGCCTTACCAAATGCTGCTGCAGAAGAGGTCTGAACCCACCCAGAGTCAGGACTAGGGGCTGACTCTCCCCTGGAGGATAAAAGGAGCCCCCCACCCTGTCCTGGGTCCACCCTTCCCTCCCGCCCTCATCACACAGGCTCCTCCAGGAGCTGCAGCAAATTCCAGAGTCGGTGGAAAGTCTGAGTCCCCTTCGGAGGTTTATAAATTACAGCTCAGCAAACAAGCTGCTGGCTGCCAGGAGCCCTAGGCAGCCAACCAAGGCAGGACAGCTACACAACCCCTACACTGCACAACAGCCTGCACAACCCCTACACTGCACAACAGCCCCCATCTACACCNCCTACACTGCACAACAGCCTGCACAACCCCTACACTGCACAACAGCCCCCATCTACACCACACTCAATAAACCAGCCCTTGTGCTGCAAGAACCCTGTGCAGGCCCAGCAGAGCCTACAGTACCCCCAGCAACACAACCACAACACACTGTACACACCCCTCCTCCCATACACACCATAAGTGACCTGAACTGCACAACCCCCGGCATTATACACCCCTCCCCAGCGCACAACCCCCAGCCCTCACCCCCACCCCACAGACCCTCTCCCAGCCGCACAACTCCCCCGCAACACACAACTCTGTCCGCACACACTATACACACGTCCCCACTACACAGCACTCCCCCAACTACACAATGCACAAGTCTGCCACACACAGCCCTCAACCCGTACACAACTCCCATCCCGGCACAAACACAATCCGCAGCCCCCTCAACATCCCCCCGCCGTGAGCTCGGCCGGCCGGGGCGGTGGGGTCCGACACCGCGGCGATGGGCACCCGCAGGGGGACGGCAGCGCCTGGCTAAGCGGAGCCCGGCCCCGAGCAGCGACCCGGCCTGGCCCGCTCCGCTCCCCCGGCGGCTGTTACCTGGCGCGCCCCTGTCCCGGCCGGGCGGCTGCGGGCGAAGGGCTGCGGGGTTGCTTCGCGGGGCCTGCGCTCGCTGCTGGGTGGGGCCAGCTCGGCCCCTCTCCCCGCCCCCGAGCCCTGCGGAGAGCGGCCGCCCGCCCGCGCGGGGCCCCCGGGAGGGACCGGCCCGCCTCTGGGCGCTGCGGGATCCGGCCTCAACCCCCATCGCCACCGGGAGGGCGCAGGTCGGACCCCGGGTGTGCTGGGGGACTTCAGCCCCACCGACCTCACCCCGGGCAGGGGCCGGGCGTGTTGGGGGGCAGCCCCCAAGTCCTGCATATAGAATTCCCCTGTGATGGGCCTGGGGACTCTGCACTTCTGCTTCCGCTGGGGTTTGGGTCTGACTGGCCCTCATCGCTGTCGGGTCCAAGCGCCCCCATCCTGCCGGGGCCCCCTCACCCCAGGAGCATCTGGTAACCAGGGCCCCTCCACATGAGGAGGGAGGGGTCAGGCTCCCCACCATGCCAGGCAGGGGTCACAGAAGTGTCCCCCGGGCCCCAGCTGAGGGGTTGCTACTGAGAGCTGGTCCCAAGACGCCACAGTGTAAGGGCTGAGGTCTTTTTCTACAGCAGCCACAGCAGGGCAGCACCCATATGAGCTAAGAAACAGAAAATCACATCCTCACATTCCATGTAATAATCTCTTGAGACGTTCCTGTCCTGATAGCGCCCACCATCACCTTCTTAGCGCCCACCATCACCAGCTAAAGAAACAGATCCTCAGACGTTTAGGGGAAACGTTTGATGCATTTTGTCTGGCAAGGAACCATTTATCAACAGCTGTGATTGTGAAATCCATTGTTTTGCCTTTATGGTCCTCACTTCTCTGGGGGTTGTTTGTATGGTCTCTCGGTTACATAATTAACTTTTTTCAGAGTAGCAGCCGTGTTAGTCTGTATCCACAAAAAGAAGAACAGGAGTACTTGTGGCACTTTAGAGACTAACAAATTTATTAGAGCATAAGCTTTCGTGGACTACAGCCCACTTCCTCGGATGCATAATTAACTTTGCAAGATTTAAATCAACTAAGGTGGTGGGTGTGATTGGGCAAAGAAGTGTTTTGTAATGGGCTAGGATGGGTGAAAAATAGTTTTGTACGACTTTAGTTTACAATGACTGGTTACGGTACAGCTAAGCAGGACTCAAGTTTCACTATATAAACTGGGGTCCAAAAGGAAGTTCTTTGGGAACCAACTCCAGGACACAGCCCCAAGAACAGACCTGCCAGACCTCAACATCCTTCTTGCCAACTATATTGTGCAGAAGCTGGAGCCCCAGATGACCTGATCCTCACTGGCCATCAGGAAAAGTTTATCTGCCTTATTGGGAGTGGTGCGCATTGTCCGCTTAGCGTACATATTCTGTTTAGGTAATGGTTAATAACTAAAAGTTAAGGATATTACTGCGTAAGGCTCTTGCACGGGTAAAAGGCCCTGCAGAAGATTATGCTCTGAGCCTAGGAACTAGGAAAGGATGGGGATGCCTCCATTAACCCATGGAAGGGTAAAGGTGGGGTGCCCTAGAGTGTGGGGCAGGTAACAACAGGGCTCCCAGTGCCCTCACCCTAGTTTAAATGCTTCTCCCCCTGGGGGTTTTCCAACGGCTGTACCAGTTTGTCTGGGTGAGAGAGTCTCTCTTTCTTCGTTCTGAAAACCCCTGCTCTGTGGCGCTATGTACGTAACAATGAAACTCACTGTCATTCACTGCAACAGGGTCAATCACAGAAGCAACCAAGAGAGACAAGGCCATGTTCCCAGGGTGCCAGGGCCCGCTCCTAGCACATGTTGGCCAGTTGTCAAGCCCTGTGATTCATTACTAAAACTCGAGGGGAGGGAGAGCCCCGGGCTGGGATAGCAGGGTCTGTGGTGGGTCAGGATTGGGGGCACCGGCAGAGCTGGGGCAGGGATCCCAGGGCTTGGAGAGCAGGGGGCTGCAGATCAGGACTGAGGGACAGGATGGGGGACACTATCCTGGGAAGCAGTGACTGAAAAGGACTTGGGGATCACAGTGGATAACCAGGTGAACATGGCATCTGAAGAAGTGAGGTTCTTACCCACGAAAGCTTATGCTCCCAGTACTTCTGTTAGTCTCAAAGGTGCCACAGGACCCTCTGTTGCTTTTTACAGGTGAACATGAGCTCCCAGAGTGATGCTGTGGCTAGAAGAGCTGATCTGATCCTGGGACCCAGGACCAATCTCAAACAGGAGTAGCACAGTTAGAACCCATACCCAACGGGGACCCCATCCTGCAAGAAATCTTTCCTGAACCCCCTCTTCTGGCCATCAAACAACCCCTCAGACTCACCAAGCTCATCATCAGAAGCAAGCTCCCCATGGACCAGGATACACCCACTCAAAGCAGCACCAGAACCTGCCAGAACAACAGATGCAAAACCAGCAGCCATCTCCCCTGCTATGACGATCAATCCACCCCCAACACACCTTTCAAGATCCATGCGTCCTACACATGCCTATCACAACATGGTGTTCCTCATCCAGTGCACCAAATGCCCCAATAACTGCTATGGAGGTGAAATGAGCCAATCAATGGATGACAGATGATGGATCACTCAGTAATTGCCCTGTTCTGTTCATTCCCTCTGTGACGGAGTCACAAGTCCGATGCTCAGGAACTGCTCTGTATGAAGCCAGCCGGGACTCTGGGGTAGCATGGCTCCCCTTAGGGCACATTGTCCAGGACAAAAAGCCTTCTCGGCTATGGCCTTCCTGGTCTGACCTCGGAGCATTCAGCACTTACCCTAGGTGGGCCCACCTGGACAGGACCCCTGGGGAAGCCAGCGGGCCCTGCACCCCAACTCTGCAGTCAGCTGTGACTCTCAGCCAGTGTGTAAAACAGAAGGTTTATTGGTTGATAGGAACACAGCGTCGAACAGAACTTGTGAGCACAGAAATCAGTGACTTTCAGCCAAGTCCATCTTGGGCAGTAGCGTAGCTAGGGGGGGAGCAGGGGGAGCGGTTGCTCCTCCACTGAGCACAAGTGACGCTTTTTTAATTTTTACTCTGAACAGGGGGGGGTGGACATAACAAAAGGCGCCACCTGCTGCGGCGCTTGTACCCACCAGGCGGCGCTCCGGGTCTTTGGCGGCACTTTGGCGGCGGGTCCTTCAGTGCCGCCAAAGACCCGGAGCTAGTGAAGGACCCGCTGCCGAAATGCCGCCGAAGACCCAGAGTGCCGCCCGGTGAGTACAGGCGCCGCAGCGGGTGGTGCCTTTTTTTATGTCCGCCCCCCCCCGTTCGCTCCATCTGGCTATGCCCCTGATCTTGGGGGGACCCCGGGCCAGATGCCCTGGACTCCCCCCGCTGAGTCCCAAACAGGAGACTACCCAGCTTCCAGCGACCCGACCTCCAACATGCCATTGCCCCTCCTCCTGGTCTTTGTCTCGCTTCCCCAGGCAAAGTGTCACCTGGTCGCATCCCCCTCCTGGGTGTCAGGTTACGAAGGGCACCATCCATCACTTATGTGCAGGCAACTGGAGCCGCCTCACCTGTCCCCGAGGGTCTCAGCAAAAGTCACACATCCTTATTCTCACCACCTAGGCATTGGTGCAATACACAGGGAAACTGAGGCACACAGTATTCATGCAAAACCGTAAGACTCATATAGGCTTGCGTACAACATAATGAGGAAAAACCCACTTCGTCACACCCTCTGAAGCATCTGGCCACAGCCACTGCCAGAAGACGGGATGCTGGGCTAGATGGATCATTTATCTGACCCAGTGTGGCCGTTCTTATGGATCAATCACTACACTCTCGAATGAACTCACACAGAAAAATGATAAAAGACAAAAACATCCTATCACCCGCGGGCAAACACTTTTCACAAAACGACTGCTTCTTGGAGCAGCTAGTCCGGGAACCCACAAGAGGAGGAGCAATTCTTGATTTAATCATAAATGGAGCACAGGATCTGGTCCAAGAGGTGAATATAGCTGGACCACTTGGTAATAGTGACCATAACATAATAAAATTTAACATTCCAGTGGGGGTAAAACACCACAGCAGGCCACCACTGTAGTATTTAATTTCAGAAAGGGGAACCACACAAAAATGAGGAAGTTAGTGAAACAGAAATGAAAAGGTTCAGTGCCAAAAGTGAAATCCCTGCAAGCTGCATGGACACTTTTAAACATACCATAATAGAGGCTCAACTTAAATGTATTCCCAAATTAAAAACCATAGTAAGAGAACCAAAGAAGTGCCACCGTGGCTAAACAACAAAGTAGAAGAAGCAGTGAGAGGCAAAAAGGCATCCTTTCAAAAGTGTAAGTTAAATCCTAGTGAGGAAAATAGAAAGGAGCATAGAAATGTAGGACTGGGAGGGACCTTGAGAGGTCATTTAGTCTAGTCCCCTGTACTGAGACAGGACTCAGTATTACCTAGACTAGCGGTTCTCAAACTGTGGTCCGCAGACCATCATTCAGGTGGTCAATGGATAGTTCCCTCTAAGGTGCGTGCGTAGGCGACCACACAAGAGAATAAAGGGCCACCCACCTAGTTAGTGGAGCACTAATTAGGTGCCTGGACCCTGGAGAAGCCGCACATGTAAGGTGAGGTGGTGGACTTGGAGGAATAGGGTGTTCGTGGGAGGGAACAGTGGGGGGAGAAGAGGGGGCGGGGGAAATTTGGGATGTGCAGGGCTGCGGTGGCCAGAGAAAGATGCGACTTTCCCTAGCTCCAGGGCTGCGGCTGCCGGGGAGAGACAGCCCTCCTTCCCAGCCTCAGCACTGTGGCTGCTGTGGCAGGGGAGAAACCTCCCTCCTTCCCAGCCCCAGCTCGAGAGCTGCTGTGGTGGGGGAAGCCAGGGGGGCACTAGGGGACGAGACCTCGTTGCCTACTCTGTCCCCATATCTACTCTGGCAACAGCATCAGAGGACCCAACCACATCAGCCACACCATCAGGGGCTCATTCACCTGCACATCCACTAATGTTATATATGCCATCATGTGCCAGCAATGCCCCTCTGCCATGTACATTGGCCAAACCAGACAGTCCCTCCGCAAAAGAATAAATGGACACAAAACGGACATCAGGAATGGTAACATACATAAGCCAGTAAGTGAACACTTCAATCTCCCTGGTCATTCTATTACAGATTTAAAAGTCACTATCATTGAACAAAAAAACTTCAGAAACAGACTTCAAAGAGAAACAGCAGAACTAAAATTCATTTGCAAATTCAACACCATTAATCTGGGCTTGAATAGGGACTGGGAGTGGCTGGCTCATTACAGAAGCAGCTTTTCCTCTCCTGGAATTGACACCTCCTCATCTATTATTGGGAGTGGACTACATCCACCCTGATTGAATTGGCCCTGTCAACACTGGTTCTCCACTTGCAAAGTAACTCCCTGCTCTCCATGGGTCAGTATATAATGCCTGCATCTGTAACTTTCACTCTATGCATCCGAAGAAGTGAGGTTTTTACTCATGAAAGCTTATGCCCAAATAAATCTGTTAGTATTTAAGGTGCCACCAGACTCCTTGTTGTTTTTGTAGATACAGACTAACAGGGCTACCCCCTGATACTTGACACCTCTGTCCATTGTCTTCTCTCCAGGTAAACAGGGTCATAAACAGGATGGTCTGGGCCTCCTCTCAGCCCTCCTCTGGCTGGAACCGGCTGGTTAGGTCACTGGGGTCCTCTCTTCATGGCCTATTGTCCTCCCACTGGCCTGAACCGGCTGAGACTCCTGCATTGGGTCTCCTGGTCACCAGGTCACCAATCGCTTGTGGTCCCAAGTTCCCTCTCCGGTCCTCTGTAACCGGAAACTCCCTCTCCCCTCACCTTGTTAAACCAGTAAGACCCGGGGACACTGAGTCCCACCCCCTCTGCATACAACCCACTGGAAGACACGGAAAAAAAACAAGAAAACCCCCCACTTCATCACAACAATGTCACCTGAAAGTGAGAACAGGTGTTTGCATGGCATTTTTGTAGCCAGCATTGCAAGGTATTTACATGCCAGGTATGCTAAACATTTGTATGCCCCTTCATGCTTCGGCCACCATTCCAGAAGACATGCTTCCATGCTGATGATGCTCGTTAAAAAAAAAAAGTGTTAATTAAATTTGTGACTTCTCCCCCAAAGAGTTCATTGTATGTCCCCTGCTCTGTTTTACCCTCATTCTGCCACGTATTTCATGTTATAGCGGTCTCGGATGCTGACCCACACATGTTGTTCATTTCAAGAACACTTTCACTGCAGATTTGACAAAACACAAAGAAGCTACCAATGTGAGCTTTCTAAAGATTGCTATAGCACTTAACCCGAGGTTTAAGAATCTGAGAGGGACGAGGTAGGAGCTTCAGCATGGACGCATGTCCCCTGGAATGGTGGTTGAAGCATGAAGGGACATACGAACCTTTAGCGCATCTGACATGTGAATATCTTGCGACGTCAGCTACAACAGTGCCATGAGAACACCTGTTCTCACTTTCAGGTGACATTGTAAGAAGCGGGCAGCATTATCTCCTGCAAATGTAAACAACTTCCTACTTCTTGTTCAGCCAATCGCTCAAACAGACAAGTTTGTTTACATTTGCAGAAAAAAAAACTGCATTCAAAAATAAAACAATGTAAAATTTTAGAGTCTGCAAGTTTTTTTGTACATAATTCTACATTTGTAAGTTCAACTTTCATGATAAAGAGATTGCACTACTGCACTTGTATTAGGTGAATTGAAAAATATGATTTTTTTTTTTTTTTTTTTTCCCGGGCAAATACTTGTAATAAAAAATAAATATAAAGTGAGCTCTGTACATCTTGTATTCTGTGTTGTAATTGAAATCAATATATTTGAAAATATAGAAAACATCCAAAATATTTAAATAAATGGTATTCTATTGTGAACAGTGTGATTAATCATGATTATTTTTTTTTAATCACTTGACAGCCCTAATTTATGTCTTCCATGGGATGATATCTTGAGCTCACTAGTGATTTTAGCCTTACAACTCCCATGTGGGGCAGTGTAATGGTGTGACTCACCCCTGCGGCACCTCCTGCTGGTTATCCTGGGAATTAGCTCAATCCAGCCCAGAGCGCCCTCTGCAGGCCGGTGATCCGCCTTACTGCTACTAGCCCCCGTGTCCCTCCCAGGACCCTGGTGCCCCTTTAACTGGGTCTCCCCCTCCTAGGAGAACCCCCACCCCCACCTTACCTCAGTATCAGGCTACTGCCAGTCTTCATCTAGCCACATGCCCAGGAGCAGACTGCAGTAACAGCCACTCATCACTGGCAAGGGTGGGCTTGGACCTGCTGCCTTGGCCTACCCCTGGGTTGCCCTCTGCAACCCCCAGTACTCCTTGGCCTTCTACTAGGCCACAGCCTGGGGCTTTCCAGGCCAGAGCTCCCCAGCTCCTCAGCCTTTCCCCAGCCCTGCTCCACCCAGGTACTCTATCTAAACTCCCTGCAGCCAGGCCCTTCTCTCCTTGCTCCAGGGTCAGGCCTTTATAGGGCCAACTGGGCTCTGATTGGGGCGTGGCCCAGCTGCAGCTGCTTCCCCCAATCAGCCCAGGTCTTTCCTTCCACATCCCCAGCCCTCTGCAGGGCTGGCTTTAATCCTTCCCAGGCAGGAGCGGGTGACCTCCCCGCTACAGGCAGGTAAAGAATCTAGTAATTATGACCTCGATCCTGCAAACACTGAGTCGTTGCCACTGAGTTCAGGCCTATCTGGTCCCTATGGATTATGATGGACCCCAAAGGGTAAAGCCACTAAAGATTGTGAGGTGCTCAGGTACCTGTCTTAGGTACTTTGACGGCCCCCATTCCCACAGTGGGTACCTAGTAGGGAGGAGGGACTGGTAGGGAGCTAGTCTGCAGCAGCCGGAGATCTAATGATTTAACTGGACTTCACGCACTGGCCCCAGGGGAACTCAAAATATTCAAGTATCAGGGGGTAGCCGTGTTAGTCTGTATCTACAGAAACAACAAGGAGTCTGGCAGCACCTTAAAGACTAACAGATTTATTTGGGCATAAGCTTTCATGAGTAAAAACCTCACTTCTTCGGATGCATAGAGTGAAAGTTACAGATGCAGGCATTATATACTGACACATGGAGAGCAGGGAGTTACTTCACAAGTGGAGAACCAGTGTTGACAGGGCCAATTCAATCAGGGTGGATGTAGTCCACTCCCAATAATAGATGAGGAGGTGTCAATTCCAGGAGAGGAAAAGCTGCTTCTGTAGTGAGCCAGCCACTCCCAGTCCCTATTCAAGCCCAGATTAATGGTGTTGAATTTGCAAATGAATTTCTGCAAATATTCAGTTCATTTAATTGTGGGGGAGGGATAGCTCAGTGGTTTGAGCATTGGCCTGCTAAACCCAAGGTTGTGAATTCAATTCTTGAGGGGGTCATTTAGAGATGTGGGGCAAAATCAGTAGTTGGTCCTGCTAGTGAAGGCAGAGGACTGGACTCAATGACCTTTCAAGCTCCCTTCCCATTCTAGGCGATAGGATATCTCCATTTAAAAAAAAAAAAAAAATCATGTTCCTGGTGGATCTTTGCACTAGCAACTCAGAGCAACACAAAGGACTAATTTGTCCCAAGCTTCCCTGTTTGTTCTCAAGTATTTTTTTAACCCCCAGCTTGTGTAACTTGGACATTTGAGCAGGTTCTGTGTGGGCCCAAGGACGGTGACAAACTAACAACGGCACCGAGAGCAGGGAATGCAGCTGCCGGTTTAATGAGGGCTCGAGCCTTTCTCCTTTGCTAGGAGGGCTCCTGGATCCTGGAAAGTCAGTCCATTGCCTTGGTGGGGATGTCGCAGGAACCGCTGCCAAGTTCCAGGGCCGGAGAAGAGGAGGAGTCGTGGATTATCTCTTTTTCCGGTAGTAGTACACAGTGCGAGTGGTGAATGCTAGGAAGAGAAGACAGAGTGAAGGAGGACCGGGGCCTCTTTCCCGCTCCCGAGTTTATAATTCTAACTCAAACCAGGAAGGGGACAAACCAGGGAAATTAAACCAGGTCACTAGGAACTATTTTCTCAGTCAAGCGTTTGGCAAGTAGCCTGCTGTGATCTAGAATATCTTCAGCCCCACCCTCTTCCAACACACAGCTAAAACCAACAGCTTCAATACACCACGTTCCCTCTTACCTCTCCTCTGCCTCCTTCTCCTCCCATGCCTGGCTCGCCTTCTCCTCCCCCCATTCCCCCTTCTTTTGTTCCTCCTGGTAGCAGGCACGCAGGGACATCTCGCCATTGTCTTGGGCCTGGGGTGGTATTAAAACTGCGGGGAAAGGAGCAGCTCTTGTAGGCTCTGCCAGGCCACTTCTTTTCTGGTGCTGACCCTGAGCTCAGAAGAGGCGCTTCAGCTGGTCTGTATTTAAAGGGGCAGCTATGACACGAACAATGGCTCCAGCATCGCGTGTCATTTCAACATGACCATATAAGGCAGAGACAACCTCTGGGATCCGTAGCCAGCAGAGACACGGTCAAGGCTCAGATTTTACTTTAGGAAGTGGCCTGGATGAGGTGAGGAACGGGAACTTCACCCTTCCCACAGGTTTTCAAACAAATATCCCTGAGTCTGGCATCTGCACACCGTGTGTCTGTCTACCTCAGGTATTTATCTGGCCCCAGTTTCGGAGCGCCTCACAATCTGTAATGTATTTACCCTCACAAGACCCGTGTGAGGCAGGGCCGGGCTACTTGTATCTGGGGCCAAGAGAGGTGAAGGGCCAGATTTAAACGGCTTTTAGGCACCTAAAGAGGCAGAAAGAGCCCGGGTGAGGTTTTAAAAATCCCCTAGGTAAGAACACAAGAACAGCCAGACTGGGTCAGACCAAAGGTCTATCTAGCCCAGTGTCTTCACCCAGTGAAGAAACTCTGTCCCTCTGTTGGCCGAGCCCCTAACCCTCCTGGAGTTCATTGATACCCAGCTTAGACACTTTGGAAAGTCCCACGTGATGCCCCTCTGCACATTTAGGCACCTAAACGCCTTTGAAAATCTGGCCCCGAGGGTCTGTCTACACTAGCAGACAAAGGCAGAACGAGATCCAGTGGTTGGAAGCTGAAGCAAGACAAATTCAGACTAGAAAAAGGCACTAATTTTTAACCGTGAGAGGAATTTCCCATTGGAACTTACCAAGGCAGACAGGGAGTTCTCAGAGTTGTGCTGTAGCTCAGACAGAAGTTACAGGCCTGACACAGAAATGACTGAGCGAGGTCAGTTCCTTCTGGCATGATGAAATATTTGTATTTCTAATTTTCAGTCATCAAAATTCAGTAATGACAAAATCCCCCCGTGTCCCCACCCTTCTAGCAAGACATTTAAAACAATAGCATTCATTGTTTGTCAGTGACCCTAAACTTCAGAAGAAATACCTCCAATGCACTTTGCTGGTCATCAGCAGGTTACTGAAGCAAACTAATATAAGGGGGCTCTAGGTAAAGCATCATTTAAAATAACTCTAATGACTCCGTAATCGCATTATGAAAGGATGTACCTTTGGGAAAGAAATGCATTTTTCTTGCCCTCCTGTGAGGTCCCCTGCAAAAACTATGAAAGGGGCTGAGAGCACCCGTCATGAATGTGTGAAAGGAAAAATTTTGTTGTTACGGGAGATGTCAGTCTGGGAGGCATATACTGGAGGCCACATGCAGCCAGTAAAACAATATCATAGGGGAAATAATTTTCTTACACAAAAGGGATTGCATCCAACACAAGGTAACTCTATTTTGTACCTCACTGGGATGGATAAAACCGAACTGATCTTTGGACTGAAAGTTGGTGGTTTTGCCTAGGGACCAATGATTATGACCTGATTAAATTCATTATGGGCAAACAGAAGACCAGTGATATCCATATTTGGTGCTTCAAGAGGGTTAATTCCCCAAAGGTGGGGGAAAGTATGAGTGAAATTGAGTGGGAGGAAATATTTAGCCAAAAAATGTGAATGAAAATTGGGAGTTGTTTAAGAAGAGTTTACTAAATAGCCAAAAACACACCATTCCACCATATGAAAGAAGACACAATTTTGGTTAAAAGTACATCCTGGGAAAGAAGGGAAATGAAGATAGCTATTAGAAACATCTATCTATCTATCTAGTGAACAAGATGCAGTGTAGGAAATTGATAAGGAAAGCTAAAGACATTAGGGAAAAATCTATGACTGACAGGCTAAGGACAGTAAAAAAGAGTTTTTAAGTATATCATGGACTAGAGAAACGATTACTAAGAATGGTATATGCCAATGACTACATGGAGATGGTAAAATTGTTATAATGATGCAGCAGAGACAAAGGCATTTAACTTAGTACCACATGACATTCTGATAAAAAAACAGCCCTATACAATATACATAAAGCACAAATTAAATGGATTAAGAACAGTCTGCTTGAGAGATCTTGCAAAATAGCTGTCAATGAGGAGTCATAATTGATTGAGGATGTTTCTAACAGGCTTTAGGGTCGGTTCTAGGCTTGATGACATTCAATATTTTATCAATGATCTGGAAGTACGTCTAAAATCACCGCTGATCAAATTTGAAGATGACACAATTTGGTGTGATCTGGATCCCTTGGTAAACTGGACCCATTCCAGCAAAATGTGTGGTATTAAAACAAGGGCCAAATGGCAAGGTCATACATGTAGGAAGAAAGAATGCAGTGGATGTAGAAATGGGGGAAGGAGGGGAGCAAATGGTTATCAGTGTTCATGGCACTGGTGAGACAAATACTAGAATTCTGGTGCCCAAATTTTAAAAAGGATTTTGAAATATTGGAGAGGAAGAAGAAGAGAAAGAGAGCAAGAGAGAGATTAAAAAAAAGAAGAAAACCGAGGGGCAGAAAAATGCCATATGTAGTAAGAGGAGGCCCTGAGAAATAAACCTTGGTATCAGAGGCCCAGTATGAGGCCTGAGGCCTGAACTAAAGCAGTGGTCATGACTTTGCTAACATAAAGCAAAGTGAAGCTGTGAGCCAGAGGCAGGCCCTGCTCACAGAAGCTGGCAAGGAAAGGGCTGATGCTGCAAAAAGAGACATACCTAAAAGGTCCTGGACACCAGATACCAGAACATACATTATACCGGAACATTCCACAGATAACATGGAACAGGCCGACCCATCCCAATGACAGGGGAAAAGGGTAAAATGATGGATAGAGTTGTTTTGATCGAACCAACATGTACAAGGTGAGAGGCGGCACCTTACTACGTAGAGGGGTTGTACCTTGCTACGTAGAGGGGTTGCACCTCAATACGTCAGGAGTGATGTGTAACTTGTTTGTACCTGTGTATAAGAATGTATCCCTGGGGTGGTGTCTTTGTCCAGCCACTGAGCCGGGTCCTTGCCAAGAGACACTTTCTCGTAGTATGCCCTGAATTAGGCTAAGAAACCTACAGGGAACTGCAATTGTGTCCAAGGTCGCAATAAACCTAGTCGACGAGACTTACTAGACTCTGTGGTTATTGGGGGTTCTCTTCGGGTCTGCTGTGTCAGCTATCTGCGCAGAGCTGGGGCAGCACACAGAGGGAACACACGCACGCAGCCGAGTGATATCAACATAGGAGAAAGAAGAGCACCACACCGGTAGCATCTGACAACACCATACAGTGAGAGACTGACATTTTTATTACGTTTGAGAGAGTCGCCTCCACTGCTAAGTGGCCATTGCCCCAATGGGCCACTTTGTTGGCACCGTATCTATCGGGCCCGGCCCAAGCCGCCTATAGGCGCTTCCTGTGGCTGAAGCCCATGACTATGAGCGACTGAAGCCTGCAATTCTCGATGCCCTGGAGATCACCCCTGAGATGTTCTGGAGACGACTACGTGAGAAAATGTACACACCAGGGGCCCGACCCAGAGTGGTAGCCCAGCAAGTGAGGGAGGCGTGCTGGCGGTGGCTACAGCCAGAACAGCATACGGGGGCCGAGGTAGCCGAACAAGTGGCGCTCAAACACTTTTTGCATATCCTTCCAGCATGCGGGAGGACTTGGGTCATGCGCCACTGACCGACTATGCTGAGCAAGGCGGTTGCATTGATGGAGAATTTTTCGGTGGACGAGGCCCCTGTAGGACCAGGGCCCTGTCCCCCAACTGCTGGTCTGGTCCAGTCTCATGAAGAGAAGACCCGGGGCCAGAGGAACGAGCCCCGACCTGGCCTGAGACCCCCAGACAGCCGGAATGTTGGCCCCGCCCGACAAGGGCCCCGGAGAGAACGGGGCCCGCCGCTGGAGGCCCCCACCGGAACAAGACCCCAGACCGTAGAGGCGCTGGCCCCAGCACCTCCTGTGCCGGACCAGCCCCGACACCCAGAGCTCGGGCCCTGTTTCACCTGTGGCCGCTTCGGACACCTCTGCCGAGAGTGCCCAATGATGGACTGCAGTTTTGGGCAGGTCTGTTCGGGGGAGGCCCAGGCCCGTAAGCAACCCTCGGGTCGGGTAAGCTGACTATCTCCATTACGGTGAATGGAACCCCTGTCTCTATGCTCATTGACTCAGGGTGTGGGCAGACGCTTGTCTTGCCCCCCTGCCCGAACCACCCCTAGGGGTCATTCAGCTACAATGTATCCACGGGGATGTGCGACCTCACCCAAGACCCTGGTGACCCTGACTGTAGAGCTGGGGCTGGAGCTGGAGCTGGGGCTGGGGCTGGAGCTGGAGCTGGAGCTGGGGCTGAGCTGGGGCTGGAGCTGGGGCTGGGAGCTGGGGCTGGAGCTGGGGCTGGGGCTGGGGCAGTCCAGAGCTGGGTGCGGGAGCAGCTGGGGAGAGTGAGGGGGACCCTGGGCAGTGGGCATCGCCCCCCATTCTACATCCCGCCCCCACCGCGGTGCTGGGTCTACTCATGCTGCTGTTGTGGCCGGACCAGTGCACCACGGCTTGGTTGTGCGCCGAGTCCCCGGTCAGCGCGAAGGTGCTGCTGCTCAGCTTCCGCTCCTCCAGCCTGAAGTGGGTGGCTTTGCCCTGCGGCTGCTCGGGGGATGCTCCTGCCGCCTCCCTGCCCTGCTGGTCCCGCTCCGCCGGGACCCCCCTGGCTCTCCTCCGCTCTGCCTGGCTCCTTCTCAGCCGGCTGCCGCGGGGCGCACACCCAGCCGGGGTCCGCTCTTTGCCTCACCGGCCCGGCAGGGCGGACGCAGTTCCCCATGGGGGAGCTTGGGGCAGGCCGGGGCCAACGGAGCGCGCTGGGGTCGGGCTGGCTGGTCAGTTTCTTCTGTCTGGGAGCAGCCGGGGAGGTCACTTCCCCGCCAGGAACCACCTTGCCTCTTCCCCCGCGGTCCGGCCACCGGGGCATGAATAATAATCCCTGCTGCGGCTGAGGCGTCTTCCCCGGGGCCAGGCAGGCGCGGCACGTTATCGCGGCCCCGCTGGTGCCAAAGGTGCAGAGGAATTGGACAAGCCAGGTCCTGGCGAGCAGAGCATACACAATCTCTGCCTTTGCTCCTGCCCCCACGCCTGGCTTTCCCATGATCATATGCCACCTCCCCAGACCTGCGTCCTGTTGAAAGTTCTGATCCTCCCCGCAACTCCTCTGAAAATGCAGAGACACAAACATGTCCCCCGGGGAATGAAGGAACAAACTGTCCCCTCCCCAGCCGCTTCAGTAATGCCAGCATTTTCCTGGACACGTTCGGCTTTTTGGCAATTCCCCCCGGACGGGGATTTGAGGACCAAAAAGCCGGACATGTCCGGGAAAATCTGGACATATGGTAACCCTACTGGTAGTGACGGTTGGAACTGCCAGTTCAACTCCCAAGCTCGGGAAATCCCACCAAAGACAGGCTGGCTGCCTCTTGCTGCTGAGAGCTTGGAAGCCAAAGGCCTATCAGGGAATGGCAAGATACAGACATGGCCGGGGTTCAGAGATGCCTGTTCAAATTATTAGTGTCTCCCTTCATGGGGAGAAAATACCAGGCACTAACGGGTGTCACTGTTTCAGGGTAACTGCACCTGCATTTCCCCTCCATGGTCTAACAAGGGCACCCACTTTAGTCTTCCGGCTGCCAATTGGCACCTCTCTTGGGCAGAGACCCATGTCTCCTAACCTCCTGCCCAGGGATTTGAAAGCGGCACATCCCCATCAAGACAGACTGTGATGTCCCCAGCAAGACACACTGCCTAGAACAGGCCGGCAGCTGCGCTTTGCTTTCTCCCCAAGGGCTATGACCAGTGTATTGCCAGCAATACAAGTTACCACCCAGCTCCTTCGAACAGTCCCTCATACGTTCTCTGAGGCGCGCGTTCCTGAGGCACACTCTGACCAGCACCGCTCCCAACCGGTTCCAGCCAGTTCTCTGCCCCTCAGGTTCTGTGAGAAAAACAGAGTTTTGGCAGGAAAATGCCATGAAGAAAGGGTACCAAGATGGAGTTCAAACCCTTCCTATCATATGCGCCATCTTGAATTTCTAAACTCCATTTTGAATTGCAGCAACATTCATAACAGAATATGACCATGTACCAAAATCACCTTACGAAAGAATGCAGTGGATGTAGAAATGGGGGGGAGCAAGGTGGTTATCAGTGTTCATGGCACTGGTGAGACAAATACTAGAATTCTGGTGCTCAAATTTTAAAAAGGATTTTGAAATATTGGCGCGAGGAAGAAGAAAGAGAAAGCAAGAGAGGGATTAAAAAAAAGAAGAAAACTGAGGGGGCAGAAAAATGCTGTACAGTGAGAGACTGAAAGAGCTCTAGTTGTTTAAGCTTAGGAAAAATAAGAGCAAAACGGGCACTAAAGGGCTCGTTAATCTAGCAGATAAAGGCAGAACAAGAGCCAACGGCTGGGAGTTCTAGTCAGGCCAAGTGAAATTAGAAATGAGCACAAACGTTTAACCGTGAGGCTGACTGAGCATTAGAACAAACTACCAAAAGCTGGGGTGGGTTCTCCAACTCTTGATGACTTCAAATCAGGACTGGAAGGGATATGAAAATGTTGGACCAATTAGAAAGAAAGGCATCCATTCCCAGGCTCCACTACCAGAGAAAAATTGGATGGGAGGGGAACACAAATCTTTTCAATAAACTATTGAAACCATTCATTTCAATTGCCTCATTTTGATGTTACCATTTCAAATTGTATATGAATTATGTTATAGTTGATAATATAATGTATCAGTGTTGCGGATTGTGGGGGAGTTAGGGCCCTGCACCCCTCTTCCCGAGATTCACTGCGACTCTCAGCCAGCCAGTAAAGCAGAAGGTTTATTTAGGGACAGGAACACAGTCTCAAGCAGAGCGTGTAGGTACGACCAGACCCCCTCAATTAGGTCCCTCTGGGAGGTTCAGGGAGCTTAGACCCCAGCTTGGGGTTCCCTGCGTTGCACCACCCAGCCCCAACCGAAACTAAACTCCCAGCCCCTCCCGCTGCTCCTCTCCTTTGTTCAGTCTCCCGGGCAGAAGGTGTTAATTCTCCCCACCCCCGTTCCTGGCTCAGGTTACAGCTCAGGTAGCTTCCTTCAAGGGAAGTCCCACATCCCCACTGCAACCCCCCTGCAACATTCCCAGGTCAAATCTGCCCTGCTCCCTGCTCCGTCACAATCAGTCATATAATAAAATATATATTCAAAGTATGAGCTATTAATACAATAGAATTCCATTACATTAATATATCTAAATTATTAAACACTTAGAGGAGAGGAAAGTGATCAGGAACAGTCAGCATGGATTCACCAAGGGGAAGTCATGCCTGAGTAACCTAATTGCCTTCTATGATGAGATAACTGGCTCTGTGGATGAGGGGAAAGCAGTGGATGTGTTATTCCTTGACTTTAGCAAAGCTTTTGATATGGTCTCCCACAGTATTCTTGCCGCCAAGTTAAAGAAGTATGGGCTGGATGAATGGACTGTAAGGTGGATAGAAAGCTGGCTAGATCGTCAGGCTCAACGGGTAATGATCAATGGCTCCATGTCTAGTTGGCAGCCGGTTTCAAGCGGAGTGCCCCAAGGGTCGGTCCTGGGGCCGGTTTTGTTTAATATCTTTATTAATGATCTGGAGGATGGTGTGGACTGCACTCTCAGCAAGTTTGCAGATGACACTAAACACTTGTACACACTTGGACTGAGGTAGAGATGGACATAGGAGACGGAAGTGTTGAGAGTCTCTGGGTTAGGCTTAAAGGGGCAAAAAACAAGGGAGATGTCATGCTAGGAGTCTACTACAG
>NC_048302.1:140010496-140026535 GCF_013100865.1 Trachemys scripta elegans
CCTGTGAGGTGGCCCGTGGGGGGAGAGAGGAGACCAGCAGTGAGGTGTCCCAGGGGGAATGGGGGGCTGGCTGTGAGGTGGCCCGTGGGGGCAGAGAGAGGTGGCCTGTGAGGAGGCCAGTGGGGTACGGATGGGGGGCTGGCTGTGAGGAGGTATGGGGGGCTGGCTGTGAGGTGGCCTGTGGGCGGAAGGGGGGACTGGCTGTGAGGTGGGGTGGGGGACTGGCTGTGAGGCAGGGCGATGTGGGCTGGGGAGGGCCGGTCATAAGGTGGCTCTGGGGTGGGGAGAGGCAGGGGGGCTGTGAGGCAGCCTGTGGGGGGTAGGGGGCTGGCCACCCGGCGGCCCATGGGGAGAGCAGGGTGGGCTCACGGTAAGGCAGCCCGTAGGGGGCAGAGTGTGCCGGCTGTGTGGTGGCCCATGGCATGGGGAGTGGGGCTGGCTGTGAGGTGGGGCGGGAGGGCTGACTGTGAGGCAGACGGTGGGGAGGCTGGGGAGGGCCAGTCATAAGGTGGCTCTTGGGGGGAGGCAGAGGGGAGGGCAGGGGTGGCTCTGAGGCAGCCTGTGGAGGGTAGGGGGACTGGTTGTGAGGTCGCCCGTAGGGGGCAGAGGGGGCCGTCCATCCGGCGGCCCATGAGGAGAGGAGGGTGGGCTGACTGTGCTGGCTGTGAGCTGGCCCATGGGGTGGGCAGTGGGTCTGGCTGTGAGGCAGCCTGTGGGGGGCAGAGGGACCAGCTGCGAGGCAGCCTGTGGTGGGCAGGGGGCCTGGCTATGAGGTGGCCCATGGGGGTTAGGGGGGCTAGCTGGGAGTATGGTTCTGGGTGCTGATACCTCTCTTGCTTTGCAGGGGAACTCTACCAATGGAGCCCGGCCTGGGTGCAGCAAGGAGTCTGACGTGGGGGCACCGGCCCTGGAGATGGCAGTGAACTCGATTTACTACTCGCGGGAAGAAGGTAAGGCCTGTCCTGCCCTTGGCTCCTCTCCGGTGGCGCTGGCTGCTCCCCTGGTTGTCCTGGGTTTGTTTCCAGCATGGTCCTGCTGGGGTAGCCTGCAGCCCTGCTGCCTGGCATGAAGCTGCCCTAGCCTCTGGGATAGTCTCGTCCTTCAGGCAGGTGCCGTGACCTGTCCCACTGGGCTGCGTCTGGAGCTGGGACGCCTCCCTCCTCCCCGCAGTGCTTCACCCTGAGCTGCACTCCTTGTAGCAGGGCCGTCTCACTGGCCTCTCCCCATCTCTGTCCCGGGGGCTGGATGTCGTCGCCCCCTCCCCCCCCCGCTCTGTCCTGGGGGCTGGGTGTCGCCGGCCTCCCCCCTTGGGGGCGGTGCATATTCTGGTTTCCCCACTCTCCCCTTGGTGCAGGGGAAAGTGGGGCAGGACTTGGATTCCTTGTCTTCACCCCGTGCTGTCCGTGGTCCTGAGGGTGTCCCTGGTTTCCCTGTCCTGTCCTTGGGAGTTGGGGGTGGCTGAGGGTGCTTGCTTTCCTGCCCTGCCCCGTCCCTGTGAGTGACTGGCTTTCTTGGCAGTGAACGCTTTCTGGGTGACGGTGCAGAGGACGGAGGCAGCGGAGCGGTGTGCGCTGCATGGGGCCTACATGCTCAAAGCCGAGCAGGACAGCTTGATCCTCAAGGAGCCCCGGACACAAGAAACTCTCTACACCTGGCCTTACAGGCTGCTCAGGAGATATGGCCGAGACAAGGTGGGTGGGGCAGGATCTGGGGTGAGCGCCTGGGCTCCGGCTGGCTTAATACCATCCCCTTAGCAAAAGGGTGTTCTGCTCCGCAGCCCACAAGCCGTCTGGCACTAAAGGGTTGGCATGCTGAAGTGCCAAGGCCTGACCTGGTGCGGCACTCCATGTGCAGCCTGACAGGAAGGCACAGGGGCCAGCAGCCGCCAAGGTGCCTGGTTAACGTTTGCTGAGGGTTGGCTGTGCTGGGGGGGGTTACTGCCTCCTGGGGCCCATGCTGTGATTGTCGCTGCCCCTCACCCTTCTCCCACTTGGCCGTGGCGACTGTGGTGCGTCTGGTCCATCGTGCTGCTGTCCCCATGCTTCACGCAGCTCCTGGTTCTGTGTCCTCGGCCCTGCTCGCTCAGAGCGGGTGGGGAGGAAGTGGTTGCCTGAGAGAAGCTGCTTATAGAACTTGTGATGTAGCCTGTAGCTGAAGTGTGCTGCTGCTGTTTCCACCGGATCAACCAGAAGAGATCTGGAGACTGAGTGTGTCTGCTGAGTGGTTTCTCCAAGCCTGGGAGATGCTGGGCGTGAGCCAGAGGGCCAGGCTGGGGGACAGAAATGGCATAGCATGAGTGTGGTCGGGGGAAATAGGCTCATTCAGCAGATGCCCCCTGTCCTGCCTCTGCCCAGGCCCCCCTGCAGGGGATCAGCTCTTGCTGTGGTACTGAAATGGTGCCGCTCCCATGGCATGCTGGCTTGCTAGGGGATGCACCAAGCTGGCCCAGACCATAGTGTTATCCCAGAGAGGGAGCCGGGGTTCGGGGGTCTGTGATGGGTTCCCCACGGGGTGCCACCTGGAACTGTGGTACCACTGAGCCCCCCTGACCCACCAGCCTGGGCTCCCTTTACACTGTACTGCTGTGACCAGCCTGCTAAGCCTTCTCCCAGGCTTCAGCACACATACAGATAGGGGCACACCCAGCTGCAATACATACAGACGCTGTAATCAGCTCTGTCTGGGGAGGCTTCAGATAAGGAACTGCCCAGCTGCTCAAATGCACTTCCCCCTCTGGAGTGTAAACCCAAAATTATACTGTCTTGCGCTGCACAGAGATCTGTACAGCGTAAGCTCATGAAATCCACTCCCTTCCTCAATGTGGAGAAGGATATGCACACACTGATTTTAGAAGACAAAGCAAAAATAAGTTTAACTACAAAAGGTAGATTTTAAGTGATTATAAGGGGTAGCAAACAGATCAAAGCAGATTACCTAGCAAACAAAACACACAAACTAAGCTTAATATACTAAAGAGATTGCATATGAGTATCAAATTCTCAGCCTAAATGATGATTCAAGCAGGCTACAGAGATTCTTAAGGGGCCAGTTGCATTTGCTTACAGATTAAAAACCCCAGGTAGTCCTCTCACAGGCTAGAAACCCCTCCAGTCTGGGTCCAGCACTTCTCCCCCCCAGTTCAGTCTTTGTTCCTCAGGTGTTTCTAAGAGTCTCTTTGGGGCGGGGAGTCAGTGAAGAATCCTGATGATGTCACTCCCCTGCCTTAAATAGCTTTTGCATATGGCGGGAACCCTTTGTCTCAAAGCTGGGTTCCCAGGCCAGTCAGTGGAAATACACTGGTATTCCAAGATGGAGTTCAGCACCAGGTGACCTGGTCACATGTCCCTGTAGTGCCACAGCAGCCATTGCTCGGAGGCCATTTGTAGCGGCCTCAGGAAGACACTACTCTCTTCTTCCCCCCACACCCGCAGGAAATAAACTCCTTCTAAGGCCTATTGTTTTCCCAAATTATTCATTAACTTGAATGGGCCTTACCCAGCCAACCATCTAGATTGACAGTCTTGCCTAGTGGGTGTTCCTCATATGTAAACGCATTTGTAATAGATACATAGACAATATTCCTAACTTCAGATACAAAAATGATACATCCATACAAATAGGACAATCATATTCAGTAAATCATAACCTTTTCAATATCTCACATGACCTATCTTGCATAAAATACATCATTATTATGCTATAATCATATCATAATATCACTATGAAGAACATGGAGTGCAGTGTCACAAGGTCCACTCAGGAGACCTCATGGCTAAGGCCCTGTGTGAATCACGATTTCACAGACTGCAGGGAAGTTGTGAGATTAGCCAGTTTGGGAATTTTGCCAACAGCAGGGAGACGGAGCAGGGATTCCCACTTCTGCCTCTGCACTGTTGGAAAATTCATGGTATTGGGCTAATTTAGCTGCCCGGGGGTTCGCTTCCTCACTGGCTGTTAGAAGACGGGGGCAGGGTTGACAATGCATAGCAGTTACGAGCCCCGGCCTGCCCCATAGCGCCTCCTGGCAGACCCAGGGGAGACACTGCAGTGCTTGCTGGCAAGGGTAAATCTGCTGCTTGGAGTACAAGCAGGTATGAGGGGGCCCTGCCCAGTGAGAGGATCGGGGCGGGAGGCATAGATCCCATTCTCACTCCAATACCCTGCTGGTGCAGGGCTGTCTGGTCTCAACCCCTCACCAGTTGACACTGCGGTGTCTCCCCTGGGTGTGCCGAGGGCTGTTGTGGGTTGAGCTGGCTAATTGTTGTATGTTGTCAGCACATTGGACAGACAGGAAGTAGCAGCAGCCTGGGCCAGAGCTCCGTGTGGAGCCTACCAGACCCTGCCCCCGGCTAGGCTGGGCAGCTGGCTCCATGTAGACAGACAGACACACACCCTTCTGCCTCCCCTTACTCCCCAGGGTAGGACCAGCCTGCCATCTCACCCCTTTCTGAGATGGGACCAGCTCACTAACCCCCCCATGAGCAACCATGGCCTCAGCAGGGAGATGGAACCTGGGATACATTCTTCTCCCTCCTTGCTGCTGGAAGAATTGCAGCAGTTAGGGGCAGTGGGTGGCCATGCATCTCCCATGAAATTCAAAAACCTGGGATGCTACCATAAATTGGGGGGGAGGGGGTTAGAGAGAAAGCGATTTACATAGGGCCTGATTCATGGTGCCTGCGTGCTGTGGTGTGTCTCTTAGAGGCACCAGGGAAGGGGTGAGTTGGAAGATGGGTTTGAGGCGGGGGGTGGCTTGGCAGCTGGGGGTGGAAAGTGGAACTGGTGTGTAGGGGGAAGCCAGGAATTATGCCCACAGGCCGTTGTGAGGGGAGGAGATGCCAGGAGTCTTGCTGCAGTTGTTCCTGCACCCAGGTCTCCTAAACTGACATCAGCTCCAGCTCCATCTGATTCTTATCTGTGGCTGCATCCCATCAGCAACAGAATTAATTCCAGGGCTGCCCCCTCTCTGTTCCCAGATCCTGCTACCCAACATCTGTGGTGCTGCTACTCATGGGAATCAAGCACAGAGCATGCTCTGTGCTGCATCTCCAGCCCCGCTGACTTGCCCATGCTGCCAGCCCTACGGGCAGGGGCCTTGCTCTCTTCTTGGTATGATGGCCGAGCCTCAGGGAGAGCAAATGCCAGTTCACCTGGCCCTAGAGCCTGGGCTGAGGTTCAGGAATGGGGTGTGAGTCCAGGGCGAGGCTGCCAGAGCTGTTCTTGTGTACGCCAGAGATCTGCCCTGCTCTGTCCCTTCGCCCAAGTGCTGCAGCCTGGGCTACAGCATGCATGGGCTCAGGGCTGCGGGGAGGCTCTTGGGGGCTGGTTGGGACACTGACCCTCTACCTCTCCCCGGCAGGTGATGTTCTCCTTTGAAGCTGGCAGGCGCTGCGAGTCTGGGCCTGGGAACTTCACATTTGAGACCAAGCAGGGGAACGAGATCTTCCGGCTAGTGGAGGCCTCCATTCGGGAGCAGAAAGCCCAGGTAGAGGAGAACAGACAGAGCTGCGACTCCCTGGACTTGGACTGCCCCAGTGTGGTGCTGATCCGCAACGCCCTGGCTGACTCGCTGAGCCTTGAGCTGCCTGCCGAGGGGGATGGCCCAACGGTGCCCAAAGCTGGGCTGGCAGCAAAGCTCAGTGCTGCTCCGGAGGAGAGGGACGCCATAGCCCTGCTGAAAGCTCGCACTCTCCCAGAGCCCCCGGTGCCACCCAAGCCTGCTCACCCCAGTACGCCCCCACTGCCCAAGGTACCCAGGGCCCTGCTCCCTTCTGAGGACGCAGCCAGCTTGTACTCCGAGCCCATGGACGCAGTGAAGGGCATCCGAGCCAGGCTGGACCCGCTGTACTCAGACCCCATCGACAGCAAGCCTGGAGGTGGGGCCATGGGTCATGGCCCTGCCCAGGAGGAGACAAAGCTCAGGAAACCTGGCTCTCTGTACTCAGGCCTGTACGACAGGGTCCAGCCAGCGGGGAACAGCCAAGCTGAGAGGCCGCTGAGATGCAGGGAGCACATCTATGATGAGCCCGAGGGGCGGGCCCCCCACCCAGTGCCTGCCAACACCTCCATCTACGATGAGGCGCGGCCAACAGGCGAGGCCTGGCGCACGCAGGGCATCGAAGACGAGGGCGGGTATGAGTATCCCTACAATCCCAGAACTGACGACTACTCAGTGCCTGCCTTCCAGCACAAAGCCGGGCCCAAAGGTCCCAAACCCATCCCTGCCCCAAAGCCCCAGTCCGTGTTCATTCCCAAAGGCGCTGAGAGGAGCTCAGAGCCCAGCAAATGGCGTGTGAACCCGGCTCCCGACAAACCAGGTGTCAGATCTGGCTTGAACAACAACAACAACAACAACGAGGTGCTGTACAGCCAGGTGCTGAAGCCCCTGCGAGTGCCAGGGCAGGAGCTGTCTGTGGATGAGAATGCTCTAATGCCCATCTACGAAGACCTGGGAGAGATATAACCTCCTGTGCCGCAGCCCCTGCTGTGCACCTTCCTCTGGGAGGGGCCATGGGGCCCAGAATCCGGCAGGAGCCATGCAGGGTGCTGTCCTCTCTGGGTCCCTGCAGGGTGGACACGGGGACAATGCTGGACTGCCTGTCACCCTCTGCCCTGTGAGCGAGCTGGTGACTGCTTCTGTGCCAAGCAGGAGGTTGGGTGATTCCCAGGAGACTTTCCCTGGAGGACACTATGGTTGGTGATGGGGAGAGATGTTTGACTGTGGTACCTATGTGCTGGGATTGGCTGCTTTACCACATAACACTTTGGCAGGGGAGGACAGGGCTGTCATCTCTAGTGCACCCATCACCGTGATATCTGGGCATGATGACTCTGGGATCATGCGATTCCTGGGCACATGGCTCTCCACTGGGGCCTTTTGCTGCTGAAATGCTCCTCAGCTCCCTTCAGACTGTCTTTGTGGCCCACAGTGATAGCAGGCTGTGCACCCCGGCACCCCGTCCCAAAAATATTTTTCTAAAAATTTTATTTTGATATTAAAATCTTAAATTTTAAAACTGAAGAATCTGTATGTGTGGCATGTTTGAGGCGGGGTGCTGTCACACGCCTGTTCTTGGGGGGGGAGTGGAGGGGGGAGAGAGAGATGCCGTGTCAGGCTTCCAGGGGCGCTGTGCCCCTGGGCCAAGGAAAGAGGCCAGATTTGCGCTGGGACATGGTGAGTGGCACATACATGCTCATTTGCATGTGCAAGCCCATGCAGTCTTATTAAACAAAAGCTGCACTGGAGATGAGAAAATATTGGCTCCATCTTCACAAAAGGTACTGGGGGATCCTGGGAGTTGAGCTGTTGGACTTCCAGCAGGGGAAGGCAATTCAAATGATAATGAAATAGAATTATAAAATGGTAATTTAGACTTTCAAAAGGCCCTTGGCAAAGCCTCTCACAGGAGCCTGGTAAGGAACCAGTCGCTGTGGAGTGAGGGCGAAGCACTGCCCTGGAGCAGAAGGCTCAGAACGGAGCAGGGATCGATGGTCTGTTTCCATCAGAGCAGAGGGGTCACAGCAGGGCCCCAGGGGGGAGACTGGGGTTTCAGATACTTATTAACAAGCTCGAAAAGGGACGTGTGAATCTCCAGATGGCACAAAGGTATTGAGGGGAGCCGTGCCCAGAGGAGCCCGTGAGGAATTTGAGGGACTGATGGAGGGGAAAAGGCAGCATGCTGGTAAGCACAGCTGGGATTCAGGGTTGACTAATAACACACATTGGAGGATTTAATCTGAATTCGTCATGTGCCTTCTCAGGGCCTAACTTAACATTATCTGCTCAGCAAACAGACCCAGCATCGCTTGGCAGCTGAGTGTGACCTTGACACAATGTGCAGCTGATGCCAAGAAAGCTGATTGGCCACATAAGGGATGGGGTGGAGAATAGTATGAGTTGGGTCCTGCTCTGTGCTCCTATGCAGCATGTGCTTTGGTGGAGCTGTGCAGCAACTGGGCACAGTTTGGGCTGATGAGAAAGGAGTGGGGGAAGCCACTGGACTCTGCTGAGTGGAGGAGACACTGGCCCTTTTCCCTGTGCTCTTTGTTACAGCAGGGACCTGCGGTACTTTGGCCAGGTCCCATCTTCGTTATGAGAGAATGATGTAAAGCTTGGGGGAGTGGTAAATAATGGAGTGGCCAGGTCACTGGGACAGCAAGCTGGCTTGCTTGGTAAGCTGGGCACAAGCAAACACTGTGTTTTAATATGGCTAAATGTAAATGTGTACATCTAGGAACAAAGAATGCAGGCCATACGTACAGGATGCGGGACTCTATCCTGGGAACCAGTGACTCCGAAAAAGATTTGGGGTCATGGTGGATAATCAGCTGACCGTAACCTCCCAGTGCGGCACTGTGGCCAGAAGAGCTAATGTGAGCTTGAAATGCATAAACGGGAGCAGAGAGGTTATTTTACCTCTGTATTTGGCACTGATGGGACCGCTGCTGTGATAGTGTCCAGTTCTGATGTCCACAGTTCAAGAAAGCTGTTGATAAGTTGGAGAGGGTTCAGAGAAGAGCCATGAGAATGATTAAAGGATTGGAACACCTTTCTCATAATGAAAAACACAAGGAATTCAATCTATTTAGCTTAACAAAGAGAAGGTTAAGGGGTGACTTGATCACAGTCTATAAGTATCTACACAGGGAATAAATATTTAATAATGGGCTCTTCTGTCTAGCAGAGAAATGTATAATGCAATCCAACTTCCAGCCATTGAAGATAGACAAATTCAACCTGGCAATGAGGTGTAATTTTACAGTGAGGGTATTTAACCATGGAAACAATTTACCAAGGGTGGAGGTGGATTCTCAATCACTAACCATCTTCACATTGACACTGGCTGTTTTTCTAAAAGTTCTGCTCTAGGCATTATTTTGGGTCAGGTCTCTGGCCTGTTATACAGGAGGTCAGACTAGATCAGGGGTTCTCAAACTGGGAGTTGTGAGCTGTCAGCCTCCACCCCAAACCCCACTTTGCCTCCAGCATTTATAATGGTGTTAAATATATAAAAAAGTGTTTTTAATTTATAAGGGGGGTCGCACTCAGAGGCTTGCTATGTGAAAGGTCACCAGGAAAAAAGTTTGAGAGCCACTGGACTAGATGATTGTAATGGCCCCTTCTGACCTTGGAGTCTGACTCTCTAACAGTGGCAGGAGTGTTGCTCTGCAGATTTTTCCATGAGGTCTCAGTGCTCGTTTAGAGGCAGCATTGGTTTCCCTTTGTATGGTTGTAAGAGCTGCTTCTGTCTTTGCACTCAGGAGATCTCTGCTAAACTCCGAGCCTGGGAGAAAGGTCCTGGGTTGCATTTATGTAGTCTGGTTTCCTGTCTTCTATTTAAAGCTACTTCAGCCCTAGTTAAAATTAAAATATGGTAGGAAGTGGCTTCTGCCTCCTCCCCCTTCAACTAATTTCTGCTCAGTCTGTGGGAGAAATAACTTTTTTGGCATCTTTGGAACAGGTTATCAGCCTGTTTGAAATTTGCAGCTCACTGGTGCAGTTGTTCATGGGGCCAGCAGCCATGATTCTCTCTGAACATGTGGTCTGGGTGCTTTGCCGAGAGAAAGGAGACCCTGTCCCTGTACCAAGGAACTTAGGGTCATGCTGAATGTAGCCAGCTGCTTTACTTGAGGAACATGTTTTGGAGTGTAAGGGGAGGAGGGGCTAACACCAGGTTTTACAGAGTGAGATTTATGTTTTTATTTTTGCAGCAGAAATGACCCGGAGTTGGCAGCTCCTCCACCCACTTTCCTTGCGTCACAGCATCATACGAGTAGCCAGGTGATGGATGCTTTCTCAGAAGCCTCAACTGTGGGCAGCCTGAATGCACTCAGACTTTGTCCTAGCACATCAGACTTTCTAATGCTTCCTTATCTGTGTTACGGTAGCACCCACCCTCCACAACTGGTTGCAGTTGTCTCCCCAGGGGCCCATGACTTTTGCCGTAGCACTGCACCTGCTTCCCCTTGTGCTTAGGGCTATAGCTGGGTCTAGCGAAGCGAGTCAGAGCTAGACTGAGCTGCTGTGATAGCATCAGGGTTGCTAACTTTCTACTTGCTCAAAAGTGAACACCCTTGCCCCGCCCCTCATCCAAGGCCCTGCCCCTTCTCTGAGGCCCCGCCCTCGCTCATTCCACCCCCACCCTCCCCCCGTCGTTCGCTCTCCCCACCCTCACTCATTTTCACTGACTGGCTCAGGGGGTTGGGGTGCAGGAGGGGGGTGAAGGCTCCGGCTGGGAGTGTGGGCTCTGAGGTGGGGCCAGGAATGAGGGGTTTGGGGTGTAGGAGGGGGCTCTGGGCTGGGGGTGGAGCCGAGGGGTTTAGAGTATGGGAGGGGGCTCTGGGTGAAGGAAGGGGGTTGAGGTGGGGGGGGTAATGGCTCTGAGATGAGGGATTTGGGGTACAGGAGGGTGCTCTGTTCTGGGGTTCAGAGCACAGGAGGGGGATCAGGGCTGGAGCAGAGGGTTGGGGTGTGTGGGGGGTGAGGGCTCCGGCTGGGGGTACGGGCTCTGGAATGGGGCTGAGGGCTTTGGGGTGAAGGAGGGTGCTTCAGGCTGGGACCGAGGGTTTCAGAGGGTGGGAGGAAGATCAGGGCTGGGGCAGGGGGTTGGGTTGCAGGCTCCGGGCAGCACTTACCTCAAGCAGCTCCCAGAAGCAGCGGCATGTCCCCCCTCCGGCTCCTACAAGGAGGTATGGCCAGGCGGCTTGGTGCACTGTCCCGTCCGTAGGTGCCACCCCAGCAGCTCCTATTGGCTGCGGTTCCTGGCCAATGGGAGCTGTGGAGCCGGTGCTTGGGGTGGGAGCAGCGGGTGGAGCCCCCTGACTGCCCCTATGCGTAGGAGCCAGAGAGGAGGCATGTCGCTGTTTCTGGAAGCTACGCGGAGCCACAGCAGCCAGGGATCCTGCTTTGTCCCGCTGCGCCACCAACCAGACTTTTAACAGCCCGGTCAGCAGTGCTGACCGGAGCCGCCAGGGTCCCTTTTTGACCCGGTGTTCTGATTAAAAAAAACTGGACATCTGGCAACCCTAGATAGCATAGATCAGGGCCAGTTCCAGGCACTTGGGGTGGCCACTCCGGACAGGGGCGGCAGGTCCAGCTATTCGGCGGATGGTCCCTCACTCCTGCTAGGAGTGAAAGACCTTCCGCCGAATTGCCGCCGCAGATCACGATCGCGGCTTTTTTTTGGTGGCTGCTTTGGGCGGCCAAAACCCTGGAGCCAGCCCTGGCATAGATCCTAAATCCTTCTTACTCCCTGGGCAAAGAACAGCACCAGGGTGAGGAAGACGGTCATTGGAGAGAGCACCAACTCCCAGTTTGAGGAGAGTAGCATTGAGGCTACACAATGTGCAGTGGGCCCCTGCCTTTGGTGGTGCCTGCTCCTTAATAACCCTTCTGCAGGGAGAAATTGCTTTCTCCCAGCATGCCTTTACTGGGGGTTTGGCAGCATGCCTGAAGTGACCACTGGACAGCTGGTTACATGTCCCCCCTTCCCCCAATGGGTGTCCTGAGCTCCTAGAACAGGGGTGGGCAAACTTTTTGGCCTGAGGGCCACATCGGGGTTGCAAAACTGTATGGAGGGCTGTGTAGGGAAGGCTGTGCCTCTCCAAACAGCCTGGCCCCCACCCCCTATCCATCCCCTCCCACTTCCTTGTCCCCTGCCTGCCCCCTCCCAGGACCCCTGCCCCATCCAACCCCTCCTGCTCCCTGTCCCCTTTCTTTCCCAACCCTTATCCATGCTCCCACCCCCTGACAGGCCCCCCGGGAGTCCCACACTGGCATTTTCACACCCCTCACACTCACTACATCTGCTGTCACATGGTCTGTCCTGGGCAGGCAGAGTTTAGCACAGGGGTCTCAAACACACGGCCCGGGGGCCACATGCGGCCTGCGGGGTTATTTTCTGAGACCCACGAGCTCCTCGCGGCCCCCCCCGCCGCCCTTCCCCAGCGTTTACCTAGAGCGGCTCCGGCCTGACACGCACTGGGGGCAGGGCAGGCTCCCTGCCTGCCCTGCCGTGTCCCCACGCCACTCCGGGAAGCCGATGGAACATGAGGAAGGAGGGGCGCAGGGGTGTGTATGGCTGTTGCTTCAGGCACCGCCCCCAGCAGCTCCCATTGGCCGCGAATGGGGAACCGCGGCCATTGGGAGCTGCTGGGGGGCAGTGTCTGAAGCAACAGCCACACACACCCCTGCGCCCCTCCTTCCCCAGGTTCCGTCGGCTTCCTGGAACGGCGCGGGGGCAGGGCCCTGCCCCTGGTGCACAGCAGGCCGGAGCCCACCCCCCGAACCCCTCCTGCAGCCAAACCCCCTGCCCTGAGCCCCCTCCTGCACCCCACACCCCAACTCCCTTCCCTGAGCCCCTGCCACACCCCTGGGGGCAGAGTTGGGGTGGGGATTTCAGGGAAGGGGTTGGAATGGGGGCAGGGAAGGGGTGGGAAGAGGCGGGGCAGGGGCGGGGCCTCATGGAAGGGGTGGAGTGGAGGCGGGACCGAGGGCGGCGGGGGGGAGGTGTCAGTAAATGCAGTCCTTGGGCCACTGTACTAGTCCTCATGTGGCCCTCGTGGTCATTTGAGTTTGAGACCCCTGGTTTAGCACATAAGCTGGTGCCTGGGCTCCAGCCCTGTAGCACCCAAGAGGGGCTGAGAGCTGCAGAGAGACAGAGTGGAGCTGGTCCCTGCCACAAAGTGCGGTAGCAAAGTGAGCTGAGGGGGGGTGGGGGTGGTCACAGCAACACAGGATTTGAAGGGGCGTGGAGCAGCTGTTGGAGGACATGCCCTATCTCACATTCGGGAGGGAGTGACACAATGAGATCCTCGCCATGGTTTTTGGTTGGGGGGCACAGCCTCTTGCAGCCAGTGCCATGCAGCACTGGAAGAGGACCAGGCCTGATCTTTGCTGTGTTTAGCTTTAGGCTGTTAAAAGGTCAAACTCTCGCCCCAGAAACACACTCATTTCCAGCTGAGCCCGAGCCAGGATGGGACTGGCTGCTTGGTGCTTGCCGAGGGACTGGACCGGCTGCTCCTGTGACAGGACCGCTCGGGCTAATGGCAATTCCATCAGAGTCTTCGTGTATCAAAGGTGCACTGGCCTTGCAGCATCTGCTCTTCCCCAGCCTGGCGTGTGCAGGGAGGGAGACAGAGGCCAGCAAGGCCCACTACTGGGCTGGCACCTGGCTGCAGAACGATAAAGGCTCTGTGGCGCACCCTAGTGTTCTCAGCTCTCCCTGCTGCCGGAGGCTCACTGTGCATGGCGTTGCACAGACCCTGCTGCCCTCACCTGGTGCCATCTGAGAGGGAGCAAGGACAAGGGTAAGAAAGCTCTATAAGATGCGAATTAGCCACTACAAGCAATGTAGATGTCATTATGCTAAATAATTTTATTGTTGAACCATAAAAGCGTGGAGGCTCAGACTTGCTCTGGCCTGTACACAGCGCTCTAACTGCTCCTGGGTGCTCAGAAGGGCATGCAAGGAACTCCAGGAATGCCCCAATTGGAAACTACCACGAAGTCCAATAAACACAAAGCTCTGGCCAAGGAGTTACTCTCTCCCCGGCATCTGCTTTTGCAGGGACTGCTAACTAGCACCTGAGCTGAAATTCTGGGGGACCTAGCCCCTAGTTGTGTATTGGGGAGAAGGTCTCGGGGAAATCCCAAGCCATCCCTTTGGCCCCAGAGCCAGAATTCTGTGCAGGGAGGTGACTACCGGTAGGCTGTGGTTCCATCACTGTCCATCTGCAGCCCAGCTCCAGCGGACTCAGAGGGGCACAGAGAGAAGGCTCTTTCCCAGCGGGAGTGGCCTGGGAACAGGGGTTATAGCCCAGGGCACCACCAGTCTCTGCTGCTGACTCCTGGGGACTGTGGTGTAAGACACGGGCCAGTGCTTCTGATCATGGTGGTGTGTTGGGTAACCTGCAATTCAGCCGCCGCGGGGTGGGGGGGGCTGCCTTGGGACTCAGGGGACCTCAGATAAAACTTGTAACCTGTTTCACCACCACTGTTCATTCAGGCAGCTCAAGGAACCTGCTCGGGCAGGGCTACAGCTGCTTGGCATTGCAGCCTGTGCAGGGAGGACCCCACTAGTGCCTCTGCATGCACCAAGGCCCTTGCATGGAGCCCTGTGGTCACCGCTCTCCCCAAGATCTCTTCCCCGCATTAGCATGCAAATCCTGGTCCTTGGGCTTCGGGATTATGCCAGTATGTGCATGCTTGTTCTCAGAACCCATCCTATGAGGCCACGTGGTGTGCTGCATTCACATGAATGGGAGGCGCTGTGTGGGGTAGCAATGGGTGTCATGGCAAGAGAGGGGCCCCTGGGGAACAGGCTCCTTGGGGACTGTCTCAGCAACTAACAAAACTGTAGAACAACAAGAGAATGAACGGTGGGAAGCATCTTTCACAGCAAGGCCAAGCAGGCCCAACACTTGCCTGACCTTGTCCTGTGCTGGCACATGTGGTGCTTGGCAAGCACTGGGGCCAGCAACAGGCTGAGCTGTGAGTGCATAGTGACATGAATGTGTGCGTGGGGACTGCTGTGCGTGTGCACCGGGGTAGGAGGGCGTCTGTGTGTGAGGGTCTCACAACACTTGGGCTTGTAATAGAGAAAGGCCCTTGTCATTACATGCTCCCCAGGAATTCACTGTCTTCATCAGAGAAGAGAGAGAGCTCACAGGCGTCCTTCCTTGCAGCAGATGATCTGAATGCTTTGGGTGGCGGGGGAGCCAGAGGAAGGGGAGCGACCGTGGCCTTGGCTTTGCTCTGGTGGTGTAATGCAGGAAGACACAGTGAGTCTCTGGAGGGCGTAGGGCAGGGGTTCTCAAACTGGGGGTTGGGACCCCTCAGGGGGTTGTGAGGTTATTACATGGGGGTCATGAGCTGTCAGCCTCCACCCCAAACCCCGCTTTGCCTCCAGCATTTATAATGGTGTTAAATATATTAAAAAGTGTTTTTAATTTATAAGGAGGGGTTGCACTCAGAGGTGTGCTATATGAAAGGGGTCACCAGTACAAAAGTTTGAGAACCACTGGTGGAGGGGAAGCTGCCGCACCCCTTAGTCACAAGCTATTGTGAGCATGTGCTTACTGCACCTGTGAGAGCTGACTGAGGGGCCCGCGTAGCAGCCCAGAGCAGCAGGCGGGCCTGCACACAATGAGGGGACATCCTCTGCCTGTTTCCACCTCCCTCCCAGCATCATGCCTGCTCAGAGCTTTCAGCACCTCAGCTGCTTGGTCAGTGCTCAGGCAATGTAGGGTTCCCCCAACCAAACAGCGGGCAAGACCTATACCTGTCTGGAGTGATGCCGCTCTCCTGGGCGATGCTCCTTGGGCTGGGCCTGCTGCCGGTACTGGGGTCTGGAGAACCGGCTCACCAGGTATTTGTAGAGGTTGCTTTTCACATGGAGGGGGTTGTATCTAGGTTCCACTTCCAGACTGTTCAAGGCGCTCTGTTCAGAGAGAAGTGACACAGGTCCCAGCTGGTACCTTGTGAGTGCCCAGCATCCAGCTTCCTGCTCTGAGGTGGCAGAAAACAGATGTGAGGATTTGTACCTCCATTCTTACTTCGTTCCCTGCTTAAATGACACGCACTCCTTCCAGTCATTCAGAGCAGAGAGGGAACCAATAGGTCCACCACAGTAGCTGATGGAAATTGTTCAGGGCCTGATCCTTATCTGGGCCTTCCCTCGCCCCACATGGATGGCGGCTTGTACTTAGCATGAGCCAGATGTCACTTCTCCTGTGAGCGTGTCTCTCTGCCTTTGGGCCTGCTAACCAAGCCTGCTGTCCCTGAGCAAGCATGACACGCAGGAGTTCAGACACAGGCCTCTCCATCTGTCTCCCCTCACACCCGGGTGTTCAGACACTGGCCTCTCCGGCCTCCCTCACACACGAGTGTTTCGGACACTGGCCTCCCCGGCTCCCCTCACACACGAGTAGGGCCGGCTCCAGGCACCAGCTTGGCAAGCAGGTGCTTGGGGCGGCCACTCCGAAGAGGGGTGGCAGGTCCAGCTATTCGGCGGCAATTCGGCGGACAGTCCCTCACCCC
>NC_048302.1:140026572-140026786 GCF_013100865.1 Trachemys scripta elegans
TTTGGCTGCTTGGGGCAGCCAAAACTCTGGAGCCGGCCCTGCACACGGGTGTTTCGGACACTGGCCTCTCCGGCTCCCCTCACACACGGGTGTTTCGGACACTGGCCTCTCCGGCTCCCCTCACACACGAGTATTTCGGACACTAGGGTTGCCACTTGCCAACTTTCTATTTGCACAAAACTGAACACACTTGACCTCTGAGGCCCCGCCCCCC